>NW_027411977.1:95749562-95792062 GCF_047663935.1 Musca autumnalis | reverse complement strand
TTAAACTGTTCCACAAATATCCGGAAGGGACTTCTCTTATATCAATGAGTGCACCCCGATCCATATAAGCTCTATGGTAGGGGACCTACGGTTTATCATCGAGTACGGACGCCGTGTCTTAAGACACACTTTGGTTCCAGGTCATAGTGATATAATAGGAAACGAATTAGCTCAGTGTGGTTTTTTTTTTTTTTTTTTTATTTATTTAAGCAAATATTACATTGATTGCTTAACTATTACTACAACTAGTCTCAATTACATAGTGACTAACTAGTAGTTTGGGTACATCTTAAATTAGAGTTGATAATTTAACTTAATATTATTAATTAAGGTAAATAAATATAGAATAATGGAATAATAAGGATCAATCTAAACGTTGGAGAAGATCAAATGGTTTCTTACGATTCAGTCTTCTAATAAGAGTTGATGTTTGTAGAAGTTTTTTAGCTTCAGCGTTTTCATGTTGGCTGAGACGTGTGTAGTATTTCTGAGTGCAGTCAAATACTTCCTCTTTGACTGTATTCATGTTTAGATCCCTGTGTAGATCGCTATTTCGCACAAACCAAGGTGCCCTGACGCAGTTTCTTATAATTTTGTTCTGGAAACGTTGAATCTTTTGAATATGTTGCTCCTTTGCACAGCCCCAGAGCTGTATTCCGTACAGCCATACAGGCTTTAACACTTGCTTGTAGATCATTAGTTTATTGTCCGTGGAGAGAATGGAATTTCTTCCCAATAGCCAGCATAAGTTACGATATTTGATATCTAATTCCTCTCTTTTTTTGTTGATGTGTTCTTTCCAACTTAATTTCGAGTCGAGTATTAAGCCGAGGTATTTTGCAAAGTTTTCGTATGGTACTTGGTTCATGTTTATATGTAGTGGTACTTGGTGTGATGATTTTAAAGAAAAATCGACGTGGACTGATTTACTGCTGTTTAATTTCAGACCCCATTTTACGGTCCATTCGTAGACATCATTTAAGGCACATTGCAGCTTTCTTGTAGATTCAGTGGTATTATGTCCAGTAGCCATAAGGACTGTATCGTCCGCGAAGGTTCCTGTGAAGCTATTTGCGTGCAGTGGCATGTCATGCGTATATATTAAATAAAGGATAGGGCCCAAAATACTTCCTTGTGGGACACCTGATGTTATGGGATACAGTTTTGTATATTCCGTTTCATATCGAACTCTAAAGAATCGATTTTCGAGGTAAGAAGATATTATTTCTGCGTAGTTTAGAGGAAGTATAGTTTTGATTTTTTGAATGAGGCCGTCGTGCCATACTCCATCGAATGCTTGCGAAATGTCTAGGAAAACTGCTGAGCAAACCTGCTTATTCTCGAAGGCGTTTTCGATAGTGTGCGTTACTCTGTGCACTTGCTCTATGGTTGAATGTTGCTTCCGAAACCCAAATTGGTGATCCGGTATAATCTTCTTCAAAAGGACAACATTTTCGAGACGTTTATAAAATAATTTCTCAAAAAGTTTTCCAATTATTGGTAGTAAGGAAATTGGTCTATATGATTTAGCTTCGTTAGGATTTTTACCAGGCTTTTGTAGCATGGTTACCTCAGCTACTTTCCAGTAGCTCGGGACGTATTTTAGTGTTAGGACAGAGTTCATAATATTCTTCAGTTTTAAAATGCCGTGGTATGGTAGTTGCTTAAGCACCTCTGCCGTAATTAAGTCGAATCCTGGGGATTTTCTATTATCAAGATCCTTTACCGTTTTCCAAGTTTCTTTGAGGGTAATAAGTTCAAATTCGAATGCATTGTTAGTGCTTTCATATATGTCTCCTAATGTAGGCGCATAGTTTTGTGAGCTTAGATCTGGACATGTTCTGGATTTGGAAAATATTGTTTCTAAGTGGTTAGCGAACACATTTGCCTTTTCTGTGTTGCTCTTCGCCCACTGACCATTTTCCTGTAGGATTGGTGCTTTTTGGTGAATTGGTTTACTATATTTCTTTGTAGCTTTCCAAAGGGAGTAGTTGGTTTTACTATCATATGAGAGATTTGAGAGGAAATTATGTAAATTACATTCGTTATAGTTTTTAATTTTTCTACTAAGTCTTTGGGTGATGTTATTTAAAAGACTTTTGTCTTCTGGAGATCGGGAGTGTTGCCATTTTTTGCGGATTTTCCGTTTCAGTTTCACTAATTCTTTTATATAATTCGGATATGTTGGTGTGGATGGTGATACGTTTAGTGGAGGTGTACTTTGCCACGTAGCCTGCTGGACAATGTGTGTAAACATAAAGACCTCGTTTTCAAGGTCTTCTGTAGTTTCTATTGGCGTGTGTTTGATGGATTTGTTAATTAAGTGTTTAAAGTTATCCCAATCAGTATGTTTATTAGATAATCGGGCTTTAGGATAAACCAATGTTGGCTGATTTTGATACATCAAGTATATTGGGGAATGGTCAGATACTAAGTCGTAACCATCCTGGACTGTGATCTTGTGTGTGTCAACTTTCCATGTGATAAAGAAGTCTATAAGATCAGGTGTTTTTCCTACATCTGATGGCCAGTACGTTGGATTTCCCGTTGCAATGACATTACATCCTTTGTTTTTTATTGCTTTAAGTAGTTCTTTTCCTTTGGTAGTAGTTAGTCTAGAGCCCCATTGCACATGTTTGGCGTTGTAGTCTCCTCCCATAATAAATCTATATTTGTGAGAACTGATAAGAGTCTCATAAAGATCTTGTTTTATATTATGGCGTGGTGGGCTGTATACTGATGTAACAGATAAAGGATTGCCATTTTCTAATATTGTTACGGTCGTTGCTTGAAACTCCTCTGATTTGATCTGATTTTCAAGCCAATGCTCGATCGATTTTTTTATTAAAACAGCGCTACCACCGCGAGCGTTATTGCTGGGATGGATAGTGTGGTATATTTCGTAATTTTTGAGTTGCATATATGAGTGATTCACGAAATGAGTTTCACTAATTAAACAGATGTCAATATCTTTCTCCTCCAAAATTAAACTAATTTCATCTTTGTGTCGCAGCAAACCGTTTGCATTCCATTGCATTACATTTAACCCCCTAATCATTTAGACAGCTAAAGAAGTTTTCTTCTAACATGCTTAGACGCTCGTCTAAGACCTTATTGAATGACTCTATTGATTCCAATTTCGAAAGTATTTTCAATAATGGGTTTTCGGGATTGATATTTGCTGTGCTTGCTTGTGGTGCCGTATTTTTCTTTAAAATTTCTGAGTATTGACTACTTTGTCGAGGTGGAATAACAATATTCTTTGGTCTAGATGTGCCATATGATGTGTCGTTCTTTGGCACGGACTGGTGGTTATTGCCCATTGACTCTCTTTGTAGTTTTTGCTTTTTGTTCCTAATTTTCTGGAGTTCTTTAGCAACAATACATCCTCTGTAACTTGCAGGATGTTGTTCTCCACAGTTACAGCATTTTGGAAGAAATACCGTCGGTTTTTCGCAGTTCCTGGTTTCATGCTTACCTGCACATTTGGCGCATCTGGCTTGTTTAGAACAATAGTTTTTGGTATGATTATATCCTTGGCAGTTCTTACATTGTGGGATATGTTTTGGAAGTTTTAACTCTTGTATTTTAACACTTGCTCCTAATATTTCTTTAATGCCGTAAATTTTATTTATATCTTCTGTAGATTCGAAGCTTAGAATAAACATATTCAGCGGCTCCTTTGATATGAAATTTGTTTTGTTGAAAACGTTTAATATTTTTAGACCTTGATCTTTTAAATCAGATATTATGTATTGTGGGTCACTTGTATGGTGCAAGTTTTTAGCAACGACTCGTATTGGCCGGTCTTGCTTGTTTTCATATGAATGCCATTCGATATTTGCTTCGTTAAGAGCTTTGGTGACTTCTCTATAGTCGTTTGCTTCGAAAGTGGATATTTTTTGGGCATTTTTGTCCAAAGTCTTAGTTAAGAAACCATTTTTTGTGTGTTTTTTAAGGAGTTCGTAAAGAACGGTAAAACTTATAGTTTGTTTAACAATAATTGGTGGTGGACGAGTGGGTTTTACCACTTCCTTAGGGGCTTGGGATTCCGAGTCATTTTTAACTTCGGATTGGCTTGTAATTGGAGGTGTGGATGTTTCAGTCTCCATTGGAGTTGGTTGGTTTTTATTTTTGCTCTTTTTGTTTCCTTTTCTTTTCTTTAGTATCCATTCTGTTTCCTTTGCCAACTCTTCTTCATCCGTTACATATACCACATTTTGGGAATTTGAATTGGTCGGATTTACATTATATCCTTTTTCTTTAGAAGATGAAATATCTTTTGAGTGATCTGTGCAAGCCTCAATAGCCTGGACATTATTATTTGATGTCTTTGCGCTTAGCTCTTGGCATATTTTTTTTAATTGCTGATTTTCTTCGTGAAGCTTTGCGTATGCGGCTTCTAGTTTTGTTAATCTTTCGATAAGCTTA
Source organism: Musca autumnalis (assembly GCF_047663935.1). NCBI lineage: Eukaryota > Metazoa > Arthropoda > Insecta > Diptera > Muscidae > Musca > Musca autumnalis. The sequence goes on along the minus strand of NW_027411977.1, from coordinate 95,787,631 downwards.
ACGTTATCATGCTTCAGCTCTCTTAATTTGGTGACTCTAAATTCACTTAGACTGTTTCTTGGTGTGCTGTGTGATGTGCTCAGTGTGGTGAAACTTTTAGAAGGCACACAGCAGATAGCTTATGCAACCTGGTATCAAAACAATCTGACCTGCGATATCTTATCGTACTGACTCGATAAGTCAGAGATGAAGATCTATTTTTTTAAACTGTTCTACAAACATCCCGGAAGTGACAAGGGAGACTTCTCTCATATCAATGAGTGTACCCCGATGCATATTAGCTCTATTATAGGGGACCTACGGTTTATCACCGAGTCCGGTCGGCGTGTCTTAAGACACACTCGTAAACAAGATTTACAGGGCTGAAATACTCTGAAAATTTTGCTTACATTACACTGAGGGGTAAATTGCCAATATTGAACATTTAAAGTTGCCTGGCCTGGGAATCAAACCCGGCTGTGCATATACTTGCACCACGGTGCGGGTGTCACCCGGAGTACTTTAGGTCACTGTGGGTGTTGATCTCTAATTAGAAGAGGGGATGACAGTGGCGTTGACTACGAGTATTGTAGATTACACAGTGCCATGGCGGCAGGTTCTTCGATACCGGATTGACCAGGAACAACGCAACACCCGTTTTCCGGCTGCCACCTCAGTGTACACATGTTTGTATTTGTGAGGAAAACCCAGGACCAACTTATATGTGCTCATTTCGTCACATACGTATCCACTACATTTAAACTTCTGTCAGATTCAATAAATGTCCGGAGTGGGTGCATCTCATGGGTTGTTCTACACACGTCACTTACAATGCACAAGTCTGTTCAATACAGAGCAGTCAGGTGTGGAATGCCGAGGTAGAGTTGCTGACCCTGTACATCCCTGACACTGGAAGTTAACAGGTTGGTCGGTGAACATAAACGGAACAGGTGGTTAAATCATCTAAAGAGTTGCAACATTGGAGCCGGAACAAGTGAATTCTGGGCAACGGTTAAGTCACTCTCGAACCCTGGAAGGAAGATATGACCTCAGTCACGTTTGGAGACGTTATGCTGACTGATTCGAGGATGTGTGCAAGTTATTTCAATCTACAGTTTGTCGAGAACCCCGGCAGTGACAGGGGGATGAGAAGAGTACTAACTTGCATTAAATCTCTTCCTGCCGATGATAAATCACAACAATTTACAATGGATGGTGTTGCAAATGTCATCAGGGACGCTAAAAAGTCCAAGGCATTGGATCCTGATGGAAACTCAATGGTAATGATGAAACAGCTGGATGTGGAGTCGGGAGTCGAGTATCTAACTGAAGTTCTCAACCTGTCCTCTAGCCCCTACATCGTTCCTGAAGTCTGGAAAAAAGGCAGGGTGGTCCCGCTACTAAAGCCAGACAAAGATACCAACAAAGAGGATTCGTAGAGACCGATTTCGTTTTTTGTTTTGATGCCTTAGTCCTCAAAAATAGCTATCCAGTTGCCGATCATCAGCATGAGTTCAGTAAGCAGCACAGCACGACAACAGCGCTGCACGCCATCCGTATTCAAACATATTAGGACTCAACGAGAGCTAGCCGTGTGATAGAACAGTTATGGTGGCGTTTGACTTGTCAAAAGCCTTTAATAATGTCAAGCACTCCACTCTTCTGAATTCAGGAGCAAGAAGACCAAGCCCTGTAGAGTGAAACAGGGAGTTTCCCAAAGTGGGGTAATATCTCCGGAGCAGTTTAATCTCTACCTCTCCTGTATTCCGCTCATTCCAGACGGCATTGTGATCGTAACATATGCGGGTGATTGTATGTTCTTGGCGTCAGGTACCTTCCCTGATGTTATTTGTGAAAAGCTGAATTCGTATTTGATTGATCTTACCACTTTTCTCCACGCGAAGAATATGAATAGAATAGAATTCAATATTCGCCACTAAATCTACGGCCACTTTGTTCACCACATGTTCGGCAGAGGGGATAACAGAGTTGAATGTCTTGGTCGTTGGCAGCAGTATTCCGACCACAAACTACCCCAAAATTCTAGAGGCCACATTTGACAGCATGTTCATGTAGTCCGTGCATGCTACAGCTAGTACCTAGACGGCAGCACTAGCAGCCCTGTTCACCACATATAACGCCATAGGTAGGAAATCTTAATTCCTGAATAAATAAAATCGTCGGATGTTATGTCCAAGTATAAGGCGCAAACATATATATTAGACTGGTTTTAACTCAAAGGGAAAAAACGATGTCGAATTTTTTATGCGGCATCCCCCTAAAGTGTTTAGTGCCACTGGGGGGCCTCAAAGTTTCCATAGTAATTTGTATGGGACCAAAGGTGAATTTTCACGAAATTGCTGCAATGGCAACATTTAGGGGTCGATTATCGATAGCAATTATCGTTCATAAATATATACAAAACTGTTTAAATGAAGCGCACAACATCTTCTGGGCGAATTCGTGACGAAAAAATATCATTGAACTATTTATGGTGTTCAATGATAACGGCAATCTGGGTAAAAAGTATGGTCTTGAACTATCCCTGAAGGGACAAGGGAGACTTCTCGTATATCAATGATTGCACCCCGATTCATATTAGCTCAATGATATGGGACCTACTGTTTATCGCCGAGTCCGAACGGCGTGTCTTAAGACACCATTTTGTAGAGAAGTTTTACATGGCTGAAATACTCAGGAAATGTCGCCAACATTACTGAGGGGTATTTTGCCACCGCTGAAAAATTTTTGATGTTGCCGGGCCTGGGAATCGAACCCACGACCTTCAGCGTGCAAGGCGGGCGTGCATACCCTTGCACCACGGTGGCACCCATCAGGCATGTCACAGAAACCAATTCGATGTAAACTTTAAAAACGCCGATACGCGTGTCTCATATTTTTAGTTCTACATTCATAATTTGTCCAGTTTTCCTTGTCATTGTTTTTTTTTGTTGTCGCACAGTGTTATTTAAAATATTAAAAATATAACATAAAATAAAAATACATTTGAAATGCACTGAAGCGTTTATTATTATTGCAATAACCTTGAACTGTCTCATTTATTTGCGATTTCTTTAGTTAATTTATTCATTTTTTCTTCAAATATATCAATTCATTCTTTCAGACATACATACATACGTACATACATATCAATGAGCTGCTGGGATGACATAACGAAATTGAAGATGCAAGGATTCGGTAAGTAATGGGTTTTTTTTATTGGCCACTTAAATGAATTCAATTTAGTATCGCATTCCAATTAGTGATGCATATTGTTGGGAATGTGTAGAAGTATGTACACGGTGCTCTTGAAACAATTTTAAATGGAAGGTGCTTACACCTCGGAAATTTTTGCGGATTCTGAAACTACAATGTTTATAGATGAGAACAATCAAAAAACAAAAAAAAAACGCCGGAGCGCTTTTTAAATAAATCGCGATTTAAGTTGACATTTTTAGGGGTTGTTTCGGTTTTCGCGATTTTGCTTAGAAACCACATTTCCTATCAAAATGGGACTAAAACAAATGTTGTAGATATGAAAATTCTCTACAAGATTGACCTTTATGATATTCTCGTCGGTTTTACCGTTTTTGAGATATAGAAGTTCAAATTGGGACAATTCAAATTCAATTCAATTCTGTATCGCCCCCTTATAAAACAATGTCATGACTGCAAATTCCCAACTTAAACTTACATATCTAAAAAAATGTTACAACTAAGGATAAGTCACTTAAGCCAGTCTTGTAGAGAATTTTCACAGCTTTAAGATTTTCTCAGGTCACATGTCGATACGACTTACCGTATTCAAGCAAATTCGCGAAACCCTAACAAAAAAAACTAAAAATGTAAACTGAGCTTCCTTATCTCAAAAATGGTACAAGCTGGGAAAAATGATAAACGTCAATCCTCTAGAGAATTTTGACAGCTACAACATTCTCTTTAGCTCCATTTCGATTGGACTTGCGGTTTTCAAGCAAAATCGTAAAAACCTAAAAAACACCTAAAAATGTGAATTTTGACCGCGATTTATTTAAAAATCCCTACAGCGATTTTTTCTTGTTTTTGGATTTTTCTCATCTATGAACACTGCTGATTCAGAATTCACAAAAACTTTCCCTGTGTAAGCGGTTTTCATCAAAAGTTAGTTAAGGCGCACCCTACATGACATTGTTCTATAAGGGGGCGATACAGTTAGTGCATTGTCCCAAGTTGAACTTCTATATCTCAAAAATGGTAAAACCTACGAAAATACCATAAAAGTCGATCTTGTAGAGAATTTTCATAGCTACAATATTTATTTTAGTCCCATTTTGAAAGGAAATGCGGTTTCAAAGCAAAATCGCGAAAACCTAAACAACCCCTAAAAATGTCAACTTAAATCGCGATTTATTTAAAAAGCGCTCCGGCGATTTTTTTTGTTTTTTGATTGTTCTCATCTATGAACATTGTAGTTTCAGAATCCGCAAAAACTTCCGAGGTGTAAGCACCTTCCATTTAAAATTTGTTTCAAGAGCACCGTGTGTATGTATGCAAATTGGGACATACATACATAACTATTAATTTATTAAATTTAGTAATATAAAAAGGAAATAGATTTAACTGAGCGGGTTTGTTGTATGCTATCCCTTGGATTGCTACTAATGTTTTTTTTCAACTGATCGTTTTTACTCTGCCCCTTTTGGATTATTGTATAAGACTTCTTAGTTAATAGACGTTTTTAATTTTTCTTTTTCCGGAATCCTTTCTATCAGCATTTTGTTTGTTTGCATTTTTTAAATTCCAAAATTTAAGTCCATCTTTAACTAGAATAAAAAAAGAAGAAAACTGAACGTATTGAATGGGATGCAAATTTTGATTGACTAAAAGAAGCCGCTGAAATGTACATCACTTATGATTCACCAACGACACAATTCAATTCATTCTTTACAAATGTTTCTTTTCTTTTTTGTGTCGGTATAAGAATGTATATTAGGGAACATCGTTTCCGTGGTCATATTCCATAGTCATATATCATATTGACGACAAGAATTTGACAGGCTCTGATTGGTGCATTGATCATTGTGATTAATGTATATTGGGATACAAAGTTCTGGTTTCCATACCACATCATACCCCCACCCGAAGTCTTGCCTCTGCTCATTACCTTTTTAGCATCTCTGCAAAATCGATCAATCTCATTCCGTTGTCGGATGTTATCTCATGGAGGCTAATCTGGGGATATGTAAGCCGACTTTCGGTTAATCGTTTAATAAACTTTTTGCAGTAAAAAGTATAAAAGACGTAGTCGAGTTTTGACTGGAGGAAAAATCTCATAAACGAAAAATAAAAAATTTTAAAGTCGAGTTTTAGGCAACTGAAATAATCGTCAGACCGAAAAATCGGATTTTTAGTTTTAGACCAAAAAGATGAAAAATCGATGATTGATTTTCATTACTTATCCCTAGGCTAAACACGCGTTGAGAAAATTTTGGGGAATTAACAATTGCAATCGATGTAGCTAACAATCTTCTAACTGGATTTGTTATGATCATGCAGGATACTGCCATTTATGTCAATATCTAAGGTTATTTCCCCAATTTTTCTCAACGCAAGAGTCGTAAACACGAAGATATTTCTAAAGTCACACCAAAATCATGTATGTTAGGACCTATATGTCATACATATTTTCACTTTACTATATCTGTAGACCTTTCCCCGTATTTTAACATTCAATATCAAGAACACATGTCTTATACAGGAGGAGTAATTTTAGTTTACAGTACTAAAAATACGTAATTTTACATAGTTCGATTCAAGTTTTCAATATTTTCAATATATTCACCATGAAGATAGGAAAAACTGTTTAAATCGAGTGCATAATATCTTCTGGGCGAATTAATAACGAAAAAGCATAAAGAAGCAGGATAAGGAAACTCTATTTACAAAAAACAAGGACTGCTAATGGTATTATATGTTATGGTTACAGATTGCTTTTGTTCAGAGACTCATAGTGAAATTTGATTTGGAACATTTCTTCGGTTGACACTAATCCCAAGAAGTGAATTATTTTGGGAGATTTCAACTCTGTATTCAAAATTAGCATTAAAAAATTTAAGCAAATAATTTTTATTACTTATAATATACACATTTCAGTTGTCATTTTCATTGAAAGTATTTTACCTAGATAGGTAGTTTATTTTGAGATTTGAGTGAAATTTTGTGTGGAATTTTTCTTCATTTGGTACTATTTCTCTAAAACTAAGTTTCATATTACATTCATACATAACTCCGAAAAATGAACGAAATAAATTTCATTAAAAATATTTTTGTGTTTTCATTTCATTGTTATATAATTGGTCTGTTCCTTTACTTTTGAAAATAGTAAAACCGGCAAAAGTAGTAAGAGTTGTAAACTGCTCACATATGAATTGTATGGTGTAAATAGATATTCCATTTCTTTGGTGACTTATAGTAAAATTTAATGGAACATATTTTTGTCTTTGACGTCATCCATCTATAATGATGTTTTGTGGGACAACTTGGCATACATAGTACAACATTAACCCTAAAACGTGTTTTTGATTTTTACAGATTCTGGGCTTTTAGGTAAGTTATAGAGTTCTGATGTATTCTAGGGCCTATAGTGCAATTTTATGGCGAACATTTTTGTAGAATATTTGGATCCGATACTTTTCAAAGGTGATTTAAAAAGTTTTTTGGGAAAAGGTACCAAAACGACACTTTTAAAGACTCGCTTGAGGCTTAAATTTTAAGCCTCTTAAAGATTCCTCGCATTATTGGCAGTATTATTGCCAAAGACACTATATACCTAAAATGCAAGGATTCCAAGAAATCCTAACTCGAATATTTCCAAAAATGTACAAAAAGGGGGAACTACTATCGGATAGAAAAAAGGACCATTAAAAGACTCCTACAACTCGTGATAACACAAAATCGACTAATTTCCTTGCGGTTTTTGAGAATTATTTTTTTGAAAATAAGGTCATGTTATAGATACCGTTACTTCAAATAGACCGGTACACTATAGGTAATTTGCCCAGTTTTTGAGGCAACATTTAATAATAATAATTTTTTAGTTGGCGTTGAATAAAGAACATTTCAAAATGTATTAGTATGAATGATATAGCGCTACTATCGCGGTTGAAATTGCAGTCAAAGTGAGTATTTCGAAGAAAAACTAAAAAAATAAATTATATGGAATATTTTAATGTGTTTAAAACCGCGGAAAAGTAAGCCAAATACAAATACATATGTAAAATGAAATAGATTGGCAATCGCGAGTGGAATTTATTTAATGCATAAATAGCTTAAACATTTTGTGTAGCGACAAAAAACACAAAAAGTCAGATTATGAAAGAAGGACTAAAATATGAGACACGTGTATCCGAAATATTCGATTTAAGATATCTTGGAATCCGTGCATTTTCGACATATAGTGTCCTTGGCAACTTTAAAGACAAGAGTATGGGCAATATTTGTGTTACAAAAGTTAACCTTCATGCTGTTCATTAAAAGGGTCCTTTCGGTCCTTTATTCGAAAATCGTTCAAAATCTCCTTCAAAATATTCTACAAAATTGTTCGTCAAAAAATTTTACTATAGGTCTCAGAATACACCAAATCTGTAAACCTAGTCTAATCGCCTGGAATCTGTATAAAGGAAAACACGTTTTAGGGTTAAAGTCGGACTTCATCTGAGTTTATCCAAAATTATCCAACAAAACATAATTTTAGAGGAATGACGTCAAAGACGAAAATGTTCTTCGCTATAGGTCACCAAAGAAATGAAGTCTCTATTTACATTAAGTATCATGAATATATCTGTATCAATTTTGTTGAAAAAACACGAAAATATTTAACAATTTTTTTGAAGAAAAAATTGTCCTTCTTTTTTCGAGTTGATACATGAAAGTAATATGAAACTAGGTTCTACGTGAAAAGTGTCAAAAGAAGAAAAAATCTATCTAAATTTCACTATGAGTTTCAGAATAAAATATATATCTACGTGTAATATATTCTTAAAAAATTAGGTTACAATTTTATATATATTGAAATTATGAAATTATTTGTTTTAATTTTGTATTGTTAATTTTACATAATTCCATACTGGGCCAAAATCTAACAAAATCCTTCAATTTTTGGGGATATTGTTAAAGGAAGAAATGTTCCAAATCAAATTTCACTATGAGTCTCCAAACAAAAGATATATGTAACTAAAATATATAACATCCTTAGCAGCCCTTGTTTTTGATATGTATTTTAAGGTTATATTTTACGATTTTTATCCAGATTGTCGTTATTATTGAACACCAAAAATATTTCATCGATGTTTTTTCGTCACGAATACGTCCCGAAGAAGTTGCGTGCTTCATTTAATAAGGCTTTTTTTAATATTTATGGTGAATATATATTTGTAAAATATAGAAAACCCTGATCGTACTTTGTAAAATTGCGTATTTTTAGTACTTTAAATTAAAATTACGTAACCAGAATAAGTCAAGGGTACCTTATATTGTATATGAAAATGCTTTGGATGTCTACGGCTATTGTCTAGTGAATATATAGATACAATATGGGTCCTAAGATGCACGATTTTGTCGTGGTCCCTAATAATATATTTAGTGTAGCAACGCCTGCTTTGTTGAATTTTACGGAAGTTGTTACAGCAAAAATCAAAGCTATTTGAGAAGCAGCTCCTAAACTGAACTTTTCGCAATTTTGTGAGGAAGGTACCCGAAGGAATGGACCGATTGAGCCCATATTGGAAAGTATGTGCAAAGTATGGACCCTATCGGTTACTCCCTTCAAGAGTAATCGTGCGCACAATTTTTCCGAACATTTTCGAACTTTTGTGGGGGACCCAATCGGATAATCCTTTCCATTCTGTTATTGGGCGCACCATTTTAGCGAAAAAATTTGAACTTTTGTGGGTGAGGTAACTGAAGGAGTGGATTGATATAACCCATCTTCGAACTTAAACTAAGTTTGCAGAAAATGTTACGATACCCTTTAATTCGTTGATTTTAGCCATTGTGCTCTTGATGAAAAATTATTTTTTTGTGTTGTAAGCCAGGACGTTTTTCTCGAATTGATCCAAAAGGTTGCAATAGTACTCTGAATTTATTGTTTTACCCTTTTGCAGATAGTCAATCAATAAAATACCTTTGAAGTCCCAAAAACCGTTGCCATAACCTTACGAGTCGATTGAATTGTTTTTGCCTTCTTTGGGGCACTGCCTCCAGCTTCAGTCCATTGTTTGGATTGTTCTTTTGTCTCTGGAGTATAGTGGTGGATCCATGTCTCATCAACAGTTATGAAACGACGCTTAAAATCCATTTTATTTCGCTTAAAACGATCCAAACAAGCTTGAGAAATGTTCATTCTTATGCGTTTTTGATCGACTGTTAACAAATTCGGCACCCATCACGCAGAAAGCTTTTTCATCTGTAGTTCTTCATGCAAAATTAAATGGACTCGATCATTTGAGATGCCCATGATATTAGCAATTTCAGCACTTTTATTCGTCGATCATTTAATACCATATCATGAACTTTGGCTACAATTTCTGTTGTTGTTGCTGTTTTTGGACGTCCACTACGTGGTTCATCTTCAATGCTTGTACGACCACGTTTAAATTCAGCAACCCAATTTTTTACTGTTGCATATGAAGGAGCACTTTCACCTAACACATTCACCATATCAGTATGAATTTCTTGTCCCGATAAACCTTTTTTATGTAAATATTTAATGACAGCACGCATTTCTAATTTTTCCATTGTAAAAAATTGCGGATGCGTCTTTTTTGAACACCTGTTTCTATATGAAAGAGTTGCCAGATCGAAAAAAAATTTAACATGTGTTCATAACAGAGATGGAAGTTTCCAAAACACTTAACTTTTTTTCTGTTTATACCGCGCTTTTTGTGCTAGGCTAAGAAGTTTCCGAACTGCCCTCGTACTTAAAATTCTATTAATTCCGCCGTCACAAATTTTTGCCTTAAAAACAGGGCAAATTACCTATAGTGCGGTGCAGCCAACGGAATTTTCGTGTTTCTCTCTATCACTTTAAAAAAATATTTTTGCATTTTTGGCACAAAATATTGGATTTGGCCACACTTTGCTCTGTTCATACATTGTGACAATTATCTCATCAACCGGAGTGAAGCTGGAGGCCAGATTTTTAAGCCTCGGATTTATCATAAATCCAATACCTAGCTCATGTTTCGTTTCACGACAGCTATAGTACAATGCGTAATCGTTTGTGATCTTTACGTACATATGTTCCGATTCCATAGCAGTTCCTGTAAGGCGATAATTTTGCATCATATCTTTTACAACACATGTTTCAAACACAGTTCGCACCAACAGTTCATTCTCGCATTTCACCTCATTATTGACATATTTATAAAATGGTCGTTGAAAAATATACTGAAAACAACATGATAGAGGCATTTTACAAAAATGACATGTTCCGAAGAGTTATTTTCGATATTTTATAAAATTTGAGGCAATAAATGTAGTTTTTCGAGTTCTTTATTTCTCCAAATATTTTATTCTTGTCCTTATCTACAAATTTGCTTCAGAGGTCAAATGAAAATTCACATAGGTTTCCGAGATATAGCCCAGAACTGCTTTAAGCAGTCAATATTTGACCATGTTTAGATGGGGCCATAAAATCCAAGCTGGATCTGACACAACTAAACCCAACTAGGGTTTTTGTCGTTTGGGTCTGTACTTTCCAAAAATCCTCAGCTCAATTTGTTTGCACAAGATTACCTTAAAAATGTTGCACAGTGATATTAAAATTCGCTTTACGAATTGTTGAGTTTATTGCGAAGAAATCGATACACCCTTTTCCATTGATCATTGTATTATGAAAATCAATTCATCTATATATAACATACGTACATATGTTCATACCCTGCCAGCAATTGGAAGTGAGTTTCGCACTCCCTCGCCTAAGAGGTCACTCCGGAGACACGCCAAGGAAGATAGTTGGTGAATTACACAAACAATTTCTATAGCCTTATTGTGATTACGTTTTATCGCGTATGTCGACACTTCGGAGTGACTTCTGAGTGACTTCCAAGGCGATTGTTTACATTTCTTTAATTATTCAACACATTTGAACAAATATAGAACATTTTCTTTCTGATGATTATATGAGACGGTGGTGCAGTGGTAAGCACACTCGCTTTGCACTCTGAAGGTCCGGCTTCGCTTCCTAAGTCAGGCAAGAAAACATCACATTTTTAAAATGACAAAATTAATGCAGACGGAAATTGCAAATAAAAATTACTCTAAAAGAGAAGAGAAATAAAAAAAATAAAAAAATAAATTAAAATAAAAAATTTAAAAAAAATAATAAAAATAAAAAAATTAAAAAATAAATATAAAAAAACAATTAAAAAAATATTTTTTTTAATTTCTAGAACTATCGCGGAAATGATCTTCTAGAAGTGTCGCTGGAGTGACTTCCAAGACGACACGCCGGCGTGGTTCATTTCTTCACAACGGAGGTCACTTCAGGGTGACTTCTGCGACTATCGCCGCGACTGTTTTCATCGCCCTGGGCGACACGCCTAAGTCACTTCCGCGATAGTTTTTGCTTGCAGGGTATATAAAAGAAAACGACGACAGTTGAATTATGTATGTATTCGCAGCCAGCGAAAAGAAGGCACGTCTCACATCAACTATGAACCGATTTAATTAAACACAGTATCAAAAACTACGTACATACATACACATATGTTATGATGTCTGTCATATACATACATATGTATGTATATATGTATGTAAGGGATATATGACGCCCATTTTCCATTATGTATAAACAGATTCTGCCATAAAAATAGCACTTATTTTAAAGTTCTCTGAAATATGAATATGGGCATTATATTGCTTTTTAGAATAGTCAGGCTTAGGGACTGTTTCACTATGTCGAAAGAAAATGATTGCGAACGAAAAACACCTAAACTTTGGTTTTCATGGCAAAATTAACTTTGTGTTTGCTTTAAAAAACTACCAAACGGTATAATAGTTTGTCTTCACCAAAAAGGATAGTAACCCCCAGTTTTTGTAACTTATTTTTGTTCGTTCGTCTATATTCGTAATAATTTAGGCATTCATAGCTCAGCCCCCACATGACATACACATCTAATTTTTCGTATACCCGTTCCATATATCATTAAGGATTCCTCGTTTAAAAATCAGCGCTCTACATTTGCGCTAAAGCGAGTAAATCGATCTACAAAATTTGACAATTCGTGTGAGAAGAATAAAATTTTTTACAAAAACTGGGGGTTAATTAGCTTCTGCAAACGAAAAAAAAACTAATGAAATTGGTTGAAAAATAGAGAGTTATGCAATTTTTTGTGTTTTAACTTTTTGGTTTTCTATGCAAGTCCGCCTCTCCACCCGTCTGTGGTAATCACTCTATCATCCACAAAAATTGAGATAGGACGCTGAAATTTTGGAAAGATGGGACTTTTGTTTGGGGACATGTCAAGTTCGAAGATGGAGTATATCGGTCCACGCTTTGGTATAGCACCTGTATAACGGTACCGTCCGAGTTGAGATATTTTGACGTTTTTAGCTACATTTGTTTGGCCGAATTGATCATAATTTGACATTTAGGGTTTCCAGTGATAAAGAATCTTCTCCACCATGGCACAATTACCCAGGTAGTGACATCGTAAAATTTTGAATATGTTATGTCAAAACTTTGTTTATGTTGTTGGGGAAATTACAACAAAAATATTTCATATTCGATCAGCTGGTGTGATACCACTACCTGGTAGTTCTCCACCAGAAATTGTGGACATAGGTCGACGTTTTGGTATAGCCCCTATTTCAGGTATCATTTGACAATCATATTTTGTGGAGGCTTCAGCTGCTGAATAAGGGATTTGTGAACCTAAATGTAGTATGGACTGATCCCTAATTTTAAATAAATATAAAAATAAAGAGTAAAATAAACAAAACTCTTACGAAGGTGACAAAATAAATTTTGGATTTTCTAGCGTACATTTTCAGGCATATGTGGGTGTGTGTATCACAAACAGTGGGCCAATCAATACAATCTACACAAAAAATAAAAAAAAAACATGTCACGAGGGCCAATCGAAAAGTTTCGAACCTAGGCAAAAATACTTGTGAAGTGTAACGACACGTTTCCCGCCTGTTACTCGGATATACTCAGGGGGCAGGGTTCGTCACAGAAATTTATATTTACAGTGACCGAGAGGGAAAAGACGTTTAGTTGTATTTTTAAGTTCACAAGCTCAGTTCTTTATTTGCAGTATAGTAAATTTCAATAATTTCAAACCTTAAATCTAGTAATACCACCGTCGACTTCGGCCGCGAGCACCTCCGGTAGCCTCGGTCACCGCAATCCGCTCGGATACCACAGAACGCTGCTGGATTAGTCAGCCCTTGAATACGCTGGTTAATGCACAAGACATGCCAGTTCTCGGACAGGTGAAATCAACAGTAGTGCGTGGGACCAGTCGGTCCTTGAATATACCGGTAAAGGGTTAATACAGACAGATGATATAGGAGACCGTTCGGCCCTCCCTGGAATTCGAAACAGGTGATAATAAAGGAGACCGTTCGGCCCTCCGGGAATTTAACACAAGTAATAAGATTGGAGACCGTGCGGCCCTCCTCGAAGCTCACGCTATCGATAATATAGGAGACCGTCCGGTCCTCCCTGGAATTCAAAACGGAGTTTAACACAATTAATAATTTAGAAGACCGTTCAGCCCTCCCCGAAGTTTCACAAGTTTTAATAATACAGGGGACCGTGCGGCCATCCACGGAGTTTAACACAATTAACAATTTAGGAGACCGTTCGGCCCTCCCTAAAATTCACAAGTTTTAATAATATAGGAGATCGTGCGGCCCTCCACGGAGTTTAATACAATTAATAATTTAGGAGACCGTTCGGCCCTCCCTAAATTTAATACAGATAATAATGTTGGAGTCCGTTCGGACCTCCCCGAAGTTTACACTAATGATAATATTAAAGACCGTGCGGAGTTTAACACAATTAATAATATAGGATAGGGGCCCGTGGGTGCGGGAATATAAGATATGGGAAGGGGTGAGCAACAAAAAAACTTACCGGAATTCCTTGCTGGTTATATTAACACGGCTTATGTTCGATCACTTGCACACGCCCGTCGACAAATTGTGGAGCCCGATACGGTATCCTTAAACACTTCGCGTTACACACTTCACTGATCGCTTATTTGGCACTTTTATCATCAGCCCTCGATTTGGTGATCATCACCCAACGACCGTTCCTTCTAAACTAATTCCCTTCGACTCATCACATCTGTTGTAACCTCGGTGATCTGATGCGGCGAATTTACGACTTCACTGCTCTCTCCCAGGTTGAATGGTCGCTGCCATGGTACAATAAGAAAGGTAGATGCATCGGCGAATTGCTACAACAAAGCAACTTTTTTTGTAATGTAAAATGTCAAAAATAAGGCGAAAAAGCACAATTCGCCTTAACATATGAATTTTGCGGCAAATTTGATTCAGCCAATCAAAACAAAAAATAATAGAAACATATTGCATGGAAACAGAAAAATAACAAAAAATAATTCTTCATTTGTTTACTATTTCGTGAAAATCTAAGAAATGTAAGAATTTATAATGACTGTTGAAAATTTTAAGTTTTTTGATGTGAAAGAATCCCGAAGGATGCCATGGCCATTGTTTTTGATGGTTGTTTATGTTAATGTTTTGATGGTAATATGTATATAACATTGTCCAATTACATTATTCAGACAAAAATTAAAATATTTTGCAGAAGACGTTCATATTTCTGGAGATATGAGCTGCTAACCACTGTTCTTCCCTAGATTCACATCGATAAATGTCATGTCGTCACCATAAATGCCCACCAAAACCTTCCTGTTCGGAACCAGGATACCGTCGTCAAGAGCCCATTTTCAACCGTCCAAGTGGTGAGCAGTGTGGAAAATGGATTTAGTGGCGGATATTTTCATATTCCTCAGATGAAAGAACTGCACTTGTCAGGTATGTAGACATTTACATTCTACAATACAATAACTTTACCGTATGGAGGGTGTGCAGTTTTAGAAAGGAAGAGATTTAAAAGCTCCGAAGATATCAGCGCGCTTTGGGGAACTCCCTGTTCATTCTACGGGTTTTGGACTTCTTATTTCTGAATACCACAAACGACTGTTTTCCACACATATACTTGGTTATCCAAAGTTTCAATCCCGACTGGAGGGGCAGCAAGGCCTTCGACAGGCCAGAAGCCACCATGACTGTTCTGTCACATGGCCTGTTCTGGTTCAGTCCTCTCCTGATATGTGTGGATATTGCGTATAATGATGTGACACTGTGCATTTTCCGAAATCAATGCTGATTTTGGGCGGGACCACCCTGCCAACATTGAAGGCTTCTGGTGCAATATGGGCGGCTAACGATCGATTGAGGGCACTTACTAAATACTCAACTCCGGGATCATCCAGTTCCGTAAGCATTAACATTTTGTGGGTGCCGTCGCTGCACAGTGTTGCCTCAATGAACAAAAATCCAAAAAATGTGATGTTAACTTTCATATATGTTTACGTTTCTTTCTTATTGTAAACACATCAAATCAATAATAAAGTGATAACCTTTCAGATCAAGTTTCTTTTAAAATCTTGATATTAAAACTTTTGGATGGTGATTTTACGAGTAGGCTGTAAATATTAACAATTGAGAACGAAAAGTTGACATTAGCTACATGGGCGTAGCCATCCCAACAAGCATTTGTTATCGTAGTAAAAATTAGTAGATTCCTGCAGGTTCTAGAACAAGCAATTGTTAACATAGCAAAAAAGTTCTGGTATAGTCCCTATATAACGGTACCTGCGGATTTCACATACACATTTAGAAGAACATATTTATATACCCAGCAAAATGTTCGATGCCAAAGATGACATTCAATCATGGGTGCAAGTGATCTAGCATGTCATCTTTTTAGCATCTTCATCGATGAATTTTATATGAGCGTGGACCCCAAAAGATGACGTTCTTTTCTGGATCCTAAGCATGTCATTTCCACCAATGCTTTGGCATGTCATTTCCACTAATGATTTGACATGTCATTTTCACCAATGCTTTGACACGTCATTTTCACCCATGCTTTGACATGTCGTTTTAACCAATGCTTTGGCATGTCATTTTCACCAACCCCTTGGCATGAAATTTTCATGTCTTGTTTGGAAAATGGAAATGCTGTATTGAAATATGGTTTTCATGAAAAAACAAAACTCTTTATTAATTCAAACGAATTCATGAAATAGCTACAATTAATTTATCAGTTTAGTTTTTCGAAAGTTTACATCCAAAATTGCAATGTAATCACCACCGCTGCAACGCAAAAGATTACTTCCTCCGTTCTCCGCAACTGATATTCTTTCATCTTACAAAAGGTTTTTTCAATTATCTTCCCATCACCAGTTCAGATTTCGACATGGACTCCAAATGCACTCCTTTAAGTATTTTTTTTTTTAGTAAATTACTTTTATTTTATAATTTTGTTATTTTATAACAACATTTTGGTAATTTATACTCTTTTGTTTAGTGACGGAAATATGTAGGGATCTACAACCCGGCTTGCTTTAGGGATCTCTAAGAACAAAATGTAACGAACGGGGTGGAGAGACTTTTTATGGAAAATACCATTTATGCCTTATTATTTTATTTTTAATTGTTTCTTTCCAAAAGTAGTTTCTTCTTTATTTTCAGATTCTTGTTCCTTTTCGTTTCGGACTTTTTTTCAAATTCCAAGAAGCGAGATTTGATTGATTTCATTCTATGTCAGATTTAGAACAGACAAGGGAACTTTTAAAATAGCAATGTGTGCAGTCCGATTCTATTTTTAGCTCGATGGTTGGGACTTCATATAATACCAATTGTTTAGAAGTTTTAGTTGTTTGATATGCAGGAAATGTAAGACAACATCACGACGACAGTTCTAACAACTTTGGTCTGTTCCAGAAACTGCAAGAATCTACTTATTTTTACTACGATAACAATTTTCCTTTATATTATCGGAAAAAATAGTAAAAATTAGTAGATTTTTGCAGTACTGGAACATACCAATATGAAAATAAACAGGTGTGTAAATAAAAACACAAACATCATCTCTATTGGATCGATGGAATGGGTACAAATGCTGATGAAAAGATCGGATCTTTCACGACTTCCTTTGCATTGGTTCAAATCCTAATGAAAAGATCGGATCTTTCACGACTTCCTTTGAACCAATGCAAAAGATGACATGAAATCACGTCATCGAAAAGAACCCCTTCCGTCAAATTTTGCTGGGATATATTGGAAAACAGCCCATATTGAACATGAAGGTCTGTGATATAACGATGTCATTTTGTTTAAATCAAGATAGATCTCACAATATTTAAGATAGTCATACGTCATAATTTCCCATTTTAGATATTTTGAAAGTTTTAGCATCATTATTCAACCGAAATTTCAGGAATGTCTGACATAAAAGTTATTCTGAGAGTGCATTATAAAAAACTTTATTGGGTACAAATACATTAAAGATACATTTAATTAAATAAATGGGATTAACTTTAATATGAACGTATAAATATATACCGAAAAACTATAGAAATATAAAAAACTTGTAATATATTATACACACTTATAATATGATTGTCAGTGTACTCGATAATTTGTAATAATTATTACAAATGTGTTTCAGCAAAATGTAGTAAAAATTATGAAGTAAAAGAACAAACGGATTATGTACATATCATGGCACAATTACCAAGAAGGTAGTGGCATCAAAAAAATGTTGTATTTGTGCCATGGTACATATGTATGTACAGCTGTGTTCAAAATAATAGGAGTGCTCATTCACACCAGGGGAATGGTCGAATAAACATGGTTAAACTTACCCATTTTGGTTTATATTGTATTTGGTTAACATTGTTGACATCCCAACAGTTAATTGATCAGCAGAAATGTGGCAATCTGTTTTAAATTATTTTCTGTTTACACCAACATTATAAATCGCCTTCAAATTTGTTGTTCAAAAAAATAGGAGTGCGGAAGAAAAAGGACAATAAAAATATTTTTAGTTGAGTTTAAGATCAAAATTGTCTATATTTTAGTTGACAGTAGTGAATCCAATAGGGTTTTTGAGATTTGATGGCTGTTTGAAAACAAAAGTTCTTTGGGGGTAACCTAAAAACACTTGATTGTCCTTGCAGCGATTTTTTCCATAAATTGAGCACTTATTGGGTAACTCAATGGATTTTATAGACTGAACTTTAGTGATTAGAGTTTTTTGATGCTCTGGCTGTTATCTCGAACAATATATAATGATCGTTATCCCGGAAATTCGTGAATTTCGATCCTTGAGCCAAGTTAAAGCCGGTTTGCATTACCTCTTTACGTAAGGATCGGTTAAAAAAAGCGTATCTATAAGGCATTAATTTCTCGATCAAGTGATGTTTTGAGGTCCTTGCACGCAGAATTCATTTTATGGTTCAATTTTGAATAATTGGATGATTGGGACATATGAGACATTTTTCAAAACGCTTTGTTAAAAAGGAAACTTTAAAGACAAACTTTTGAAGTTGGCCTAAGATTATTTTTATTAGGTTTTGCATCGTATAATAAACAGTTTTCTAATGAAACTAACCTAAATGAAGTATTTTTGTGTGAAAACCGTAAGTTTATATTGAAAAATATATTACGGCGTATACCAACCATAGTGCAATCCCAGCCTACCTATCACTAAATGGTTCAAAGTACATTTCAACCGTTCACGTTTTAAACATTTTTTGAATAGAAGCGAAATTGATTGCATACACAAGGTTGGCATGCTAAGGACTTCCAAATATTATTTGGTTGAGGAACAAATTCCTTACCTTACCGATCCTTACCTTAAAGGCTAATGTAAACTGTCTTAAACTTGGCTCGAGGATCAAAATACACAAATTTATGGGATACCAGTCATTATATATTGTTAAAGATAACATCCATAGCATCAAACAAATCTAATCGTTAAAGCTTTTGTCTACAAAATCCATTGGGTTGCCCAATAAGTGCTCAATTTATGGAAAAAATTTCTGCAAGGACAATCGCATGTTTTTGGCTACCTCCAAATGACTTTTGTTTTCAAACAGCAATCAAATCTCATAAAATCTATTGGATTTACTACTGTTAACTAAAATATTGAAAATTTTGATCCTAAACTCAACTAAAACTATTTTTATCGTCCTTTTTCTTCCACACTCCTATTTTTTTGAACAAAAATTTTAAACACGATTTATAATGTTGGTGTAAACAGTAAATAATTTAAAACAGATTGCCACATTTCTGTTGATGAATTACCTGTTGGGATGTCAACAATGTTAAACAAATTCAAAATAAACCAAAATGGGTAAGTTTAACCATATTTTTTGACAATTTTCTTTTTTGGTATGGGCGCTCCTATTATTTTGAACGCAACTGTACGTATAAATATACAATACATGTTTATATTAAAAAAAACGATAGCTACGGTTTCCGCACAGCGGATTTTGGTAAAAAACTTGAGTATATATTTTATCAAAATCAGAGTCGATTGCCATGGTTTTAGCATAGCAGAGCTCGATAAAACACTTATATTACGTTAGTACTAGGAATAGGAAATAACAGTTAAAATCACAGTCGATTGCTACGGGTTCATCACAGCGGATTTTGGTTAAAAACTTGAGTACATATTTTATCAAAATCAGAGTCGATTGCCATGGTTTTCGCACAGCGGAGCTTGAATAATTTGTATCACTGAAAAACAAAAGGAATATAAGATTAAAATTTTATTTCTTATATTAGTTTGGATACTGATTTATTTTTATTATACGTAAAAGAAATGATTTAATATACATACCATTTCATATCAGTAAGAATATTTCTAGCAGTAGTGTTCGTAGGACGTTTTCGTTTCTTAAATGTCCGGTTAACTGGCATTGCCTCCATTCCTTAACAATTTCTTGGTGCCTTGAATATATTTACAGGTAGTTAGTCTCGTAATGTTTTAATGTTTACGTTTGTTAAATTTAAAATTGTGTCCGCAATTGCCTTTATTCCATAATTTCTTTACAATGATATCCGTCTTTGTCTCTTATAAAATACAGTAAGTTAATCTGGAATATATAAATTAAATTGGTAAATGAGATAGGACTACACGCTTTCTTCTATAAAACATGTCGTTATAGAGAAGATTGACTGTATGTTATTCACACTTGTAAATCTTGAAAATTTTGTATTTTTTCATACTTACTGTTGTAAGATTATTACAACTTCAATTTTACTAGTTTCTTATTTCCCATAATTCTTTGCTTCGCCTTTTGGATCCTGAGTCTTTTATTTAGACTCCTGATTCTGAAGAAAATTCTACATCTAAAGAACAATTCCTTTACTTTCTCCGGTAGATGAACATTGTTACTCCTTGTAATAAGATTCTGCCGAAGATTGGCGACATGAGCAATGTCCTTGCCATTTAGATTATTAAAGATCTCGTCCAATTGTTTAATTTTTGAAATGAATTGTTCACTGGGCTTTCGTAGGGATCCTTTGGAAATCTGATCAACCCATGTATAAGTCGGGCTTTCACTTTCTAAGTCTTCAAAATCCAGTTTTCGCATAATGTAACCATATACGTACTCCAGCGCATCCTCTTGAAGTTGGCCGCTGTCGACTATATCGTCATCGTTCAAGTCATTTAGGTCGGAAATCTGTGAACATGGAATATCCTCATTATCGTTACAATCGTCGCAATCGTCATCTTGTAACCGTTCTTCGCATTCCTGTAGGCTATGATGAAACTGATCAAGTGAAGGATTGTTGTAGTCAAACCATTCACTTGATGTAGCTTCAACATTGCCATTATCGGAAAGATTTTCCGTGTTTCGAGTTAAAATGAAAATGTTGTGAAAATCCTGTTTAACCATTTTCTTGTTATTTTACCAAAGATATATTTGCGAATTCTGTTCTTGAAATCTTGAGGTGAAGGGTGATCATTAAGGCCACCTTGGCTTCGCAAAGCCCCAAAAAATGTTCTAACACGTCTTGGTTTAATCGACGTGTGAGTATATGCTTTATGGAATACTTTTCCAAGTATTGGTGAAGCATAACGAGGGCATAATTGGAAATTAGTATTCCAAGTTGAAATAAAGTACGAGATTTTCTGTTTGGAACAATGGGCATGGACATAATTTCATTCATTCTTTTTAATGTATCTTTTTGTTCCGCTAACTTTATCCCAAACGGCTCCTAGTGTTAATTTGACATTAGAATTGCGACATGATAGTAATGAGAGCATAATATTCACTTTTCCCGGTAGACCAAAAATACCAAATGATGAATTGTGGACGTCAAACCAGTCGTTTACTAGTTGTATGAAGTCCGCCGTTTCAATAGCTTTGTATATGTCTAAACCCGTCATTGCACAACGTCTTATTGCATTTGCAGTGGTGTGTGAAAACAGCTGAGCCGCTAGTTTCACCTTTTGCCTGCCTAATATTAAAAAATAAAATATACTCAAGTTCCATTGTTGTTTTCCATACATACCTGTACCTTTAACCGAAAGATGTTCTTCGGTTACTTTGTACATAATGGACAGGTCTTTCTTTTTGGTATGCATCAACACCTCAGTAACAGTTCTGGAAACTAAACAATTAGACCAGTATCCTAAAAATAGTTCCTTATTAATTTTAAGAGATGAGGAACATCAAAAAATGCAAAGATTTTATCTCCTGCACTAAATGGATGTGGGAACCAAGGTTTGTCTAAGAGTTTTATATGAAATGGATATGTAAGATTTATAATTCTAAAATAGAATGTAATAAGGATGAAATATTCGCACATGCATAAAGTAGCTCGATGATGGATGATTGTAGCGATATAGAGTATGAAAGTCAAAAGCGATGAAACAATAATCGAAAGATTGAAGAAGAACTACAGTATAGTCTCGATAATCCGGACCCTGCCGAAACATGTGGTGTCCGGCTTATCGAGACTATACTGTATATGAATAGTTTTGCGTATATAAAATGTATATTATGTTAACTTAATTTACCATTATTTTTATTATTTTGTTCGAGATAGAAATAAAATCCTTTTGCTCAGACTTCCGAATTAGTATCCTTACGTAAGTTAGAATCGAGTAAATATTGTGCAGATTGAAAGGCTTTTGGCACTGGTTTTGTTTTAAAATACTTACCAGGTGTTATGCCCAACTCTCTGCTCAACTTACGGTTTGTAGACCCCATGTCGCAAACTACTGCCACAACAGTAAAACCGACACTATTCAGAGCTTTGATAATGCGGTGTAAAATATGTATCGTCATTTTGCAATCAAAGCTGTAAAACACGGGCTGCTTCCACGATCTTTTTAAACCGCTGGCCATTACAACTTGCACCAAACTAGCAGGTTTTCGCACAAAATCTTCGCGTGGGTTGTATTTATAAGTCTCGGTTACCTTCATTTCGTCGAAGGACAAAACACATATTTTCTCGTCGGTGGACATATATGTAATTTGGCGCATAAACTCTATGCAGGTAGAGAGCAGCCCTTCATCAATGTTTATCTTGTTGCACCACCGTTGGAGTGTAACAACATGCGGAAGAGGATATCCTTTTTTATACAGATGCCTATAGGCTCTAGCCCCGGAAGCATGTAAACATATCGCTGAGGATATGTCCTCCCATTTCCACTCTACTCTGGAGTTATTTCCAAGCTTTTTCAATTGACCATCAGTAAAAATTTCTCTTAAAGATTTTATTACAGAATTCGCTTCCATCAATTGGCAATTTACATTTTTAAGTTCCGCCTGTAACGTTTTCACATTGTGGCTGTATTCTTCTGTGTCCGATGCAAAAATTACTTCACTATAAATGACAAATACAATTTTAACAGGTAAAGAAAGAATAACAGTCGGACATGCCGACTATATTGCACCTTACACCACAATATGCTCTTGGTCCAAAAACCCACATGAAAATGGAAATGGATCCCAAAAACCAAGAGAGAGATTTGGCTTTCATTGCATACACCCAATCGAACATAATTGTTAAAACCCAAAATAATCGCTCTCATAAGATTCATATGCCATAAAACAGTTTTTTTTTTGGTTTTGTGTGTTACGTCTTCTATATACCGTGGGCTGGCCTAATTATTGCACCCTGGTTTTTATACCAAATGACTATGGCTAGCTGAATCAAAATAATTACGACACTATCGAGATCAAGGCATTTTTATAAATGTGCACATATTACTTCAATTGTATGTCCTATACAACACTGGAAGAACTGGCTCAATAACATCGACATACGAGGACTACTCAAAAATGTCTTGCCTAGGTAAGACAGTTTCATTGCAAAATTTTAACATAGATAGTTTGACATACGAATATGTTTTGCGTTCTTTACAGTGATTTCAAACAATCAATTTGGCAAAAAGGTGAAATTAACTTGTGAACATATTCGTCATACCATTTTTCACAACTTTCGACTTGAAAGAGTGCATGGTTGAAATTAATTCGTTGAAGCACTATCCTATAGCACTGTGCAAAACTGGTTTAATGAATTCAGTCGTGGCTAACGTTCGCTCAAAAACCAAGGACGTCCAAAAATGACCATTGCACCAAAGACATTGATGCCGTGCATGATAATGCAAGATCGCTTTGGTCATTTTTTCCAAAATCAAATATTGCATGACCATTGTCCATAAAAAAGGTTTGTTTTTGTTGAATTCCCAGCTCGTGTTGAAAAATGAGGTCGCGGTCCTTCAAAAGTCGTTTATAAGATCGTCACGGAAACAAAACAGCAATCGACCATGTGGACTTCGCAGACGAGCCAAAGCATTTCCAAGCAAAAAGCTTAGATAGTCCTCATTACATTATTTCGATGTGTTAAAAACTCTTTAGTCAAAACAATTATAATACCCTCCCCAAAATAACTATGGGTCCTATTGTAACTTTTCTTTTCATGTTAAAAAATGCACTGAGATAAATACGTGTACCAAGGGTGGTGTAGGGTATAAAATTTAAATTTTTTACTCAGTCTGAGTTTCAGCATTTTTCAGAAGTTTCCACTGCTGCTTTTTGGTCTGGGAAGGAATATTTTGTTTTAATATAACTTCGGAGTTGTTAGAGTTGTCTACTTCCAACGCAATATGGGTTTCCATTGGCTCTTCAATGCTTGCAGATGTACTGCATGATATAAAGGCATGTAAAAACATGATATGATATGATATTTCAATGTTTACTTACCATGGTTGATCTTGTCGCAGTTGTGGAACTGCAAGTGGCAATAACCGCATTCTGGCGCTAGTTCCTGTAACGTGTCTTGGATTGAAGTGGTCCAGACATATTTTTGACTTCAAGGTCAACTTTACACCTCAAGACACGCTCCACTCTAATCTTTTTCCTTCATCCTCAGCAGACTCTCATTATTATCTTTTCACTTGAAAATAACTATTTTATATTTATACGTATATGTATTTATTTTATTTTAAAATAATTATTTCTGTAATAAAAAAATATTTTCACTTCAAACAATTGTTTTTGTTTTGACGTATGAATATTTGTTTTGACGTTTGAATATTTGTTTTGATTTTTTTTGCGGCGAATTCGCAATCTTTTTTGACGTTTTAGATTCGATCAGCTGGGCTGAGGCATCTTCCTTTCTTATTGTACCATGGTCGCTGCCTATTAGCTACCGGCGTCTGTTCAACGGTACCTTGTTTGTCACTTTACCTCAGCTATGAACAAATCAGTACTCTAGCGTCGATTCATGGCACAAATACTACAGTCACACATATTATTTTGTGCATCATTGCTTTACCTACTTTACTTACCCCTTTCTTGTACCCCTGCCTAAGCATTTCGTCCCAAAATGAGGCGAATTCAAAGATCTGTGTATGTAAACATGTATTTAAACTTTTTATACCCTCCACCATAAAATAGTTTTAATTAAATTGGAATAATTAGGGTCCTTTTACAATTTTAGGTGGAACAACTTTTCGACAATGGTTAGACTCTTACTGCCTCCCACTATTGCTTAAATTACACTGTGAACACAAATGTTGGGGCAGATGAAAGCCCTTTGGAGATGAAAGCCCTTGGTGTGTGTATATTAAAACCCCCGAAGGACAGATGCGCCGTGATTCGAACTTCCGCGTTATGGCGTGATGAAGTTTTTGCAAGAGACCCTGTAAGCCATCATGAATTAGCATTATATCTTTGTTTGTTGTTTTTGTAGAGCACTTAAGCAACAGTGAACAAAGATATAACGCTAATTCCTGATGGCCCACAGGGTCTCTAACAAAAATTTCATAACGCCATAACGCGGAAGTTCGACTCACGGCGGATCTGTCCTTCAGGGTTCATAATATACTCACCAAGGCCTTTCTTCCCCAAGAGGAATTTTCCGTGACCCAGACTTTCACCTCCATTTTGTTGCACAGTATTATCTAATCTAATCTAAAAAATGTGTTCAGCTAGGTGAAAGGTACCACCTACGGGGCTATATCAAAGAGTCAACCTATCTATTGAATAGACAAAATTGTAGCTAAAATTCTCAAAATACCGATCATTACAGCTAGTTCGGTTAAAAATTGCAGCTAAAATTCTCAAAATACCGAAAATCGGGAGATACCGTTATATGGGGGCTATACCAAAACATGGACCTATGTTGACGATGTTTCGTTGGAGATGTTTTATGACCACTGATAACTTCAAATGTCAAATTACAGCTATTTCGGTTAAAAACTGTAGGTAAAATTCTCAAAATACCGAAAAATGGGAGGTACCGTTATATGGGGGCTATACCAAAACATGGACCTATGTTGACGATGCTTGGTGGGAATGTTTCATGACCACTGAGAACCTCAAATGGCAAATTACAGCTAGTTCGGTTAAAAATTGTAACTAAAATGCTCAAAATACCGAAAATCGGGAGGTACCGTTATATGGGGGCTATACCAAAACATGGACCTATGTTGACGATATTTGATGGAGATGTTTCATGACCACTGAGAACCTCAAATGTCAAATTTCAGATAGTTCGGTTAAAAATTGTGGCTAAAATTCTCAAAATACCGAAAATCGGGAGGTACCGTTATATGGGGACTATACCAAAACATGGACCTATGTTGACGATGTTTCGTGGAGATATTTCATGACCACTGAGAACCTCAAATGGCAAATTACAGCTAGTTCGGTTACAAATTGTGGCTAGAATTCTCAAAATACCGAAAATCGGGAGGTACCGTTATATGGGGGCTATACCAAAATATGGACCTATGTTGACGATGCTTAGTGGATATATTTCATGACCACTGAGAACCTTAAATGGCAAATTACAGCTAGTTCGGTTAAAAATTGTAGCTAAAATTCTCAAAATACCGAAAATCGGGAGGTACAGTTATATGGGGGCTATACCAAAACATGGACCTATGTTGACGGTGTTTCGTGGAGATGTTTCACGACCACTGAGAACCTCAAATGTCAAATTTCAGATAGTTCGGTTAAAAATTGTGGCTAAAATTCTCAAAATACCGAAAATCGGGAGGTACCGTTATATGGGGACTATACCAAAACATGGACCTATGCCCATATCCTTTGGGATATAAGTTTATTGATCACTAGGAACCCTAAGTGCCAAATTATAGCTAATTCCAAATTATAGCTAAATGTGGCGAAGAACGTCAAAATACCTCAAATCCGGAGGTACCGTTATATGGGGGTTATACCAAAAAGTGGACCGATATAGCCCATCTTCGAACTTGACCTGCCTATGGAAAAAAGACCCTCGGGTGCAAAATTTCAGCACTCTATCTCAATTATTGCGGACGCTAGAGTGATTACAACAGACGGACAGACAGACGGACATGGCTAGATCGTCTTAGAATTTTATCCTGATCAAGAATATACATACTTTATAAGGTCGCAAATGATTAGTTCGATGTGTTACAAACAGAATGACAAACTTAATATACCCTCCATACTATGGTGGAGGGTATAAAAACAACAAAACAGGAGTACCGCAATGCTGGACATATCAAAAAAAAACCTTTCATGGCGTCATAATAGAAAAGAAAAAAAATAAAACTACTTCGAATAGGGTGACAGTTGTATGTGTAGGGAAAACGAGAGGAAGGCGACTTTCCCCATCACAGAACATTTTCGTCCGATCATTTTTCTCAACTTTCGACGTGGATTAATGCGGCAAGAGTGCATCGATCAAATTAAGTCCTTGTAAGGCGATGATGCTTCATCCTATAGCACTGTGGAAAACTGGTTTTATGAATTCAATCGAAACGAAAGTCATGAAGGTCGTTCCAAAACGGCCGTTGTGCCAGAAAAAATATAAGCCGTGCGTGAAGGGTAATGCAAGATCGCCATGTTATACACAGTCAAATAGCGACATCCTTGGCTATTTCTTCCAACAACTAACATTGGATATTGCATGAACATCTGGACGCAAAAATGGGTTTTTCTCGTGTGATCCCGTGTTGATCGGTGCAAGAAATTTCGAAAATATAAGATAGCTGAGCTTCAAAAGACGTCTGTCTATAAGATGGTCCCAGGTGAAGAATCTTGGAACTATACGTATGAGCCCGAAAAATGCCAGCAATCGCCAGAAGATGCTGTTGAAGCGTTCAAAAACCATGTTTTGGAGGTGTCACAATCGTAGTGGAAAATGTGCTTCAACATTTGGTTTGAGCGCATGCGTACAAAGCGTATAAATCATACTGGGTTATCGCTAGTTGAGCAGTAGGGTTATGACTTTTTCACATTTTTTCTCAAAAATGATTTCCTGTAGCAGGGATGAATGAACTTTTGCCTAATAATAACTACGCTATCGTTTATTCCATTGAAATATAAAAAAGTTCACGCACAAATCGTTTTTAGAAATATAATTTTTTGAAAAAATGTATGAAATGAAAAAAAAATTTTTCAAAAATTATTTTTTTTTTGCACGAATGAATAAATATAAGCCTACTAATAACTATAATAATGTTTATTTCATTCAAATATTGAAAAAGGTCATGCACAAACCACTTTGAAAAAATTTTAAATTTTTTGTTTTTTGTTAAAAAATTATATCTTTAAATAAAAGCGTTTACGACATTTTTACGATTCTCAGAATTGAAGAAAATTAGTGAGAAATAAATGTTATATCAGTTTAATTTTTCATGTGACTCTAAAGTTTATTTTCAATTGTATAACTGCTTACAGTGACTTCCAAAAATTGTCCATAATTTTGATTAATTCAAATTTTAAAATCATTTTGTGCGTGAGGTTTTTTCACCGAATCACCTTATAATTATGATTTTATGTAATCTTATGGCCAAACTCATCACGCTATGA
Source organism: Musca autumnalis (assembly GCF_047663935.1). Lineage (NCBI taxonomy): Eukaryota > Metazoa > Arthropoda > Insecta > Diptera > Muscidae > Musca > Musca autumnalis. The sequence continues at coordinate 95,759,234 of NW_027411977.1, read as the reverse complement.
TACAGGGATATGAGGTTGTAAAAAAGTCATACCCCTATTGTGCAGACCAAAAAAATCATTATTCATGATTTTTTCATATACTTAGATCTATTTTTTTCTTCTGAAAGAATATCCTAAACTACAGTTGGAATTTTTGTTGTTGAAAAATATTGCATAGTTTTGTGGTAAGTGGCTACCTGCGAAACATTTTTTTTGTAAAAGTGTCTTAAAACCAGACAGGAAAGGATCAAAGTCGGGCGGGGCCGACTATATAACACCCTACAACACTGTAAATATGTAAAATATATATGGGAGCTAAATCCAAACAGATTTCGATATAATTATACCCTACACCACTATGTGGGGAATGGGCAAACACTTAGTTGGAGAAAGGTCAACGTTTTATTTCAAAGCCAATATCTCTGTTTCTTTAAGAGGTATATCTAAAGCAAAACCTGGCAAGGAAAGTAGAAAGTGGTCGCAGTTTTGATCGGATCGTCGCGAAATTTTGGGGGTTAATGGGGGTCCCAAAGAGAAAGAAGCCTACTGATTTTAATGATGGTCGGATAATATTCAGGGGTCGGAATGGGCAAAAACTTATTTGGAGAAAAGGTCTACGTTTTCTTTCAAAGCAAATATCTCTGTTTCTCTAAGAGGCAAGGAGAGTAGAAAATATCACCTTTACAACAATGTAAAGTAGGTTGTCGTAGCTGCTCAAACAACAGAGATATCGCAATACTCGGTAATGCATCCCATTTTCCGATTTTTTTGTAATCACGCTACAGATCGCAATTTTGATCGGATCGTCACGAATTTTTTGGGAGTTGATGCGGGTCCCACAGAGGAAGAAGCCTATTTAGTTTGGTGATGGACAAACCGAGATATTGCAAAATTCTGTAATATACCCAATTTTTCCATTTTTTATAATCACGCTAGAAGTTGGAATTTTGATCGGATAGTGACGAAATTTTTGGGGATAGGGAGAAGCCTATTGATTTTGGTGATAGTCTGATAATTTTTAGGGGTCGGAATGGGGAAAAACTCATTTGGAGACAAATTCAAAGTTTTATTCTTTGTGAATATATCGGCTTCTAGTATTGGTATTCCAACGGCAAAGCCTGTCAATGGAAGAAGAAAATATTACCTTTACATTGGTGTAAAGCAGATTGGCGAAGGTGGTCAAACAATGGAGATACCACAATAGTCGGTAATGCATCCAATTCTTCCATTTTTTGCAATCAAGCTACAGGTCGTAATTTTGATCGGATGGTCACGAAATGTTGGTTGCTTATGGGGGGTCCCAGAGAGAAACAGGCATATTATGTTTGGTGGTAGTCGGATTATATTCCCTAAAAGAAATGTTTACTAGTGAAAAGCTTATGCACAGGGGTAGTGGTGTAGGGTATCACATGGTCGGCTCCGTCCCGACTATAGCCTTTGCTCACTTGTTTTTCACATTTATTTGTAGACCAAATTATGTGACGAAATTTCATCAAAATTGGACATATATAGCGTGTTTCGTGAATCAAATACCTCAAATTTGTCGAAAATATATATATGGGAGCTATATCCAAATCTGAACCGATTTCGATATGATTTGGCACAGTTATTTCTAGACTAAGCACCGTCAGACATTCCAAATTTCATTGAAATCGGACAAATATAGCGTGTTTCGTGCATTAAATACCTCAAATCTGCCTAAAATATATATGGGAGCTATATCCAAATCTAAAGCGATTTCGATATAATTTGGCACACTTATTTCTAGGCCAAATCCCGGCAAACATTCCAAATTTTATTGAAATCGTACATATATAGCGCGTTTCGTGCATCAAATACCTAAAATCGGCCGAGAATATATATGGGAGCTATATCCAAATTTGAACCGATTTTTACCAAAATATATAGCGTTCGTCCTTTGGCCAAAAAAACTCTTTTCCCCAATTTTCATGCGAATCGGACAATAAATGCGACCTGTACTTTTTTTACAAAAATACATGGACAGACGGACAGACGGACGGACATGCGTAAATCGACACAGAAAATGATTCTATGTATATCCCTAAAAAGAACTATGGGTCTATCTCGTTTCCTTTTGCATGTTACAAACTAATGCACAAAGACATAATACCCATTACAACAAGGTGGTGTAGGGTATAACAAGATATAGGGGCACACGACATAACCAAAATGACATAAATGTTTGTTCCTCACCAATTTTATCGCCGTATTATTACATATACATACATATATCATTTTATATTATTCATATGTCATAAAAATTAAAAGTGGTTTGTGCGGGACCTTTTTTAAAACTTAAAAGTTATTTTAGGCATTGATAAGCAAAGGACCATTCATTTGTGCACATGAAATAATTTTTTGAGAATTTTTTTTTTTCAAATTTTTTTAAAAAAAAATTTGTCTTCAAAGTGTTTTATGCGGAACCTTTTTTTATAATAAATTGGAATGAAAGATATTTTAGGCATTAATAGGCAAACGTTCATTGATTCTCACTACAGGAAATCATTTTTGAGAAAAAATGTCTAAAAAGGATGGTTGACGTTGACGATTTTGACCTGAAGATCTTTGTTTGGTTTGGTGGATTTTATGTGCTTCGAATTAGTTCTTTAAGACAAGAGCTACAACTTTGCCTCCGAGAGCAAATTAAAATTCTTACCGGTTAAGCAGATATGAGTCTGACAAAATTATCCCTTTTTGATCTTCTATCATGCTGCGGAGTCAAAATGTGGTTTGTTCGTGATTTTTTTGTTTTGTTTTTTTAATTTGGTAAGTGTCGCACAGTGAAAAAAATAAAATGTTTTGTTTTCTTTGAAGAATTTCATGTAAATATTTATCAAAAAGTAACTTACAAAGCTAGGATATTGAAATTTTGGGAAGTGTTGCATTACATAAAGGTTAATAACATACATATATTAAAAAAAACAAATGTAGGAAGTTTTCAAAGGACTTATTAGTATTTAATTTTTTGAAGGACATTTTTCTTCGGTCTTATATTACTTACAAGGCAATATGTTGCTATAAATTTAATAGCAAATATAACGATATGGCCGCGTATGAAGAAATCACAATTAGTCGTCGTACTTTGAAGGATGTGGTGGCAGACAGTAAACGTAAGAATGAAATGAAAATGAAATCACAAAAACAATCATTTAATTTACATTTTCAAGCCAGACAAATTGTCACATCGTCAATTTAAGATACGGGGCAACATCTTCAAACTAGTATGCAAATAATTATAGAGATGACTTTTGAGATATTTTTGTTCAAATAAAGTTTCAAAATGCCGGTCAACAATAAAGTGATTTGATTAAAAAATTGCATTAAATTATGTGTTCTTAGATCGAGTTCCATGCTAAAATACTATAATGAAATTGCTGTAGTGGGGAACTCGATCTAAGAACGCCTAATTTCACGAAATTATTTCATTGAAATCACTCTAGTGTGGACTGAAACTAACAGGATCAGACATTTGTTGCATTGAGCGTTGAATTGAATGACGTACATATGTATGTATATTTTTGAGTATTTTTTATTTAATGTCATAACTATAAAAAAAACATCAATATAGTTAAACGTATCGAGAAGCAACGATTGCGTTGGCTAGGCCATATCATAAGAATGAGCGATGATGGACCCACTAAAAAGGCGTATAAACACGAGCTGCTGTTCTTAAGTCTCTTACTTCTTCACATGTGCATTTTTACACTTATGTATATCACAATATCTTAAGAATGGTGACTCATATTGAAAAGTCATATATATCATTCTTGTAGACAAATTTTAAGTCTACAACTTTTACTTTAGTCGATTTCTGACAGGTCATACTGTTTTTGAGAAAAATCAAAGAAACTGAATGAGGCCTCCAAAAAATTACCTTTGACCGTGATTAACTTCGTTTGCACACGTTGGATCGATGGGGACTTTTAGGACTTTAAGTCTAATGGCAAACCTTAGCCCTTAGCTTTCCGCCAAAATTCAGCTTTGTGGGAATTTTTGCTATTTCCCCTTATACGCATGTCTATTTTGACTGGACTATTATTTCGCATATAAAATACATAAATGTAGACATCGGATTTTGCATATTTTTTAATAATAAAGATATGACGATTCTGATTAGACCAAAATTCGTTTCAAAGAAAACTGAATTCAATAACAGGGTCATATTTTGTATTTATTTTGCATATTTTGCATATGCACAAAATATGCAAAATATGCAGAATATGCAAAATATGCAAACATATTTTGGGCGAAAATCTTCATAAAAGTCGTAAATTTGTAATTAAAGTTGGAAAACCATCAACAAATACTTGAATTGTTCTAAACTAAGACTGTTGACCGTTTAACATTTTTTTCAGCAGATGTTATTGAGACCGTTTACGACAGTGTGGTGTAGGGTATTAAAATATGGTATCGTAATACGATTTTTTTATTTTTAAACTATGCAAAAAAATAAAATTTGATAAAATATCAAACGTTTTATGTAAAATTCAATATTTTCTTTGTCTTAATTTGTAGCATTGGGCTGGTTTTAACTCAAAGGAACAAATCGATCTCAGATCTTTTTAGCCGGGGAGACGCCTAAACCCTTTAGTATTGTCAAATTTTAGGATTGCCAAAGTTTGAGCACAATTGGAATATGTTAGCACGTGCTACTGGGTCCTCGAAGTTATGAAAATCTCGATTTTTTTGCTATTTGGCGACTACAACGTCCCATATACATATGTAAGTGTTACTGAATTCGAGATATTAAAGCCTATGTCCCGAAAAAGGCCTTAGGGCAAAAATGGAGTCTATTGTAAAAAAAAACATTTTTCTTCTTATATTATAAATTTTTGGGAATGAAAACGAATATATTTTACTTTATTTGAAAACGTTGCCTATTAGAGCTAAGATCAGGCATATCGGCCGTCGAATGACTTCGTTATCATCAAATTTTTCCTTTTTCAAATGCAATTTTTTTACAAAGATGGACATTTTTACGTTCATTGTATGGCTTCAATGACTAATATTTTTTTGTTGACTAATATTTTTTGTTGTGATTACTACCTATTTTTTAAGTGCAAGTAAATATATTCAAAATATCGCGAAACTAATACGTATAGCAAAATATTTTAGTGGATTTTGAAGTGGGAGATAATAGCTTAATTTTCATTAAAAAAAAGTAGCGTTTTAGCGTGTTGTGGAATTCTAGTTAGCTGCATATTTTCTGTGTGTATTTTGTAATGCCAATTCGATCATATACTTAAATTTCACCTAAAGTTTTAGTCATGATGTACACCAGTGCCCATCTCGGAAATAATTTTCCGAAGTTGGTCATGGGTTTAAGATTATCCAGTATTAAAATCAACTGCCATCTAGTGCCAGACTATAAATGGTGGGTCGCTGACTAAATCTGCTCTAGAATAGGTTTTCGATGGCGATATTAGCGTATAACTCTGTTATCTGACCACGTACATTAACATAATTGACATCAGTGGCAAGATGAAGAAATCTACTTCCAAATTTGTCTTACGTTGGCGGTACGTACCTTCCAAGAAGAACGCTATAAGAGCTATATTAAAAATTTTACAAATTTTCAGACAAAAACGTTGATTTTATTTAATCCGCTAAATTGGTTGGATTTTATGTTGTTTTGGAGATTGTTTTGTATCCCCAAGCCCATTTTTGCACCATAAGATAATCGGGACCTTTGTTCATGCCATTTTGTATTAACAGCATAAAACAATTCTTAACGTATACCCCCTCCAGAGGGGAAAGGGGGGGAGAATGTTACGCTTGTGGTTTCTTAAAACACTCTTCGCAGCAGCACAAAGCTGTGACCGGCGCATTGGCTTGATTTTTACACTCTAAATATTTTTGGACACCTTCTACATACAAGTGGATCCACTGTGCAGTGCACGCAAATAGAATCGTTTCTTGAAGATGATGCGTATATTTTTCGCGGTTTATTCTCCGCTGTTCACGGATAAAACTTCTAGAGATCTTATATTTGTAGGGATCCTCTCCGATAGCTGCTACTGTAGCCAAAATGATACTAGTTACGTTCCTATGGGACACCTTACAGGGTCCAGCACCAATGACAATTTCAGAGCGTTCTTTAAGTAGTCAGCTGTACCCAAATATCTCCAAAAACACATGATGTCTGACGCTTGAATAAATTCAAATTAAAACAAAATGTAAAAGACATTTTTTCATTCCAAAAATGTATAAAAAGGAAAAAAAAATATTTTTAATAGACCCCATTTTCACCCTAAGACGTACCTAGTCACGTTTTTCGGGACATTGGCTTTATTATCTCGAATTCAGTAATACTTATGTATTTTTTGTTCAGCAAGAAATGTTAAGAACAGAATGGCCATTAATTTAATGCATAATATGGAGGTATTGACGATTTTTCGAACATTAATTGACAATTTTACGACTTTTATGACGTTTCGGCCAAAAACTGCATATTCCGCATATTTTTTGGCATATTGTTCGCATGTTTTGATATGAACCTTAATATGGAAAAATTGACCCTTAAAACGCCTAGATCCAAAATTTTAGTCCAATCGTATAAGAAATAAAAAACATGCAAAAATCCGATGTCTACATATACATATGTATGTAATTAAATAAATAATATATTAATAAATTTAATGTTTTTGAATGAAAATGCTTGCATCCCCGTGTTTTTCGTAAGCAAATTTTGTTAGTTAGTCAATGTTCGTAATATTTGAGGGATCGATAGTTTAACAGCGACATGTCGTGTAAACTTCATATTTTGTAGACTCCTTCATTTTAGAGGTAAGAAAACATATGCTAACAAGTAAAAAAGAATCAGTCGGCTTTGCCTATGTGAATTGAAACTTTCATCTACGGACAGATCGAATGTATTTAGATTATTTTCAGAATTTGGTGGCCCTTTTTGTATATTTGAACTTGTCGAAAAAAAATGTGGATTAGGATTAAAGTTCAAAGGCGTTGGGGAGGAGGTACTTAAAGGTGGATGCATTCCTTTCAGTACATCCGCCTCCTCCGCAACGCGACAAAATCGATTAGTAGTCAATGAGAGCCGACATTTTTGCAGAACATTTGGAAGCTGAAAAACGTCATCTTGTGGTACTTTTATAATAATAATTGTTCCACAAACATCCCATACGGGACAAGGGAGACTTCTCTCATACCAATGAGTGCACCCCGATTCATATTAGCTCAATGATAAGGGACCTACTTTTTATTGCCGAGTCCGAACGGCGTGTCCTAAGACACCACTTGTAGAGAAGTTTTACATGGTTGAAATACTCAGGAAATGTCGCCAAAATTACTGAGGGGTATTTTGCCACCGTTGAAATTTTTGACGTTGCCTGGCCATGGAATCGAATCCAGAACCTTTAGTGTGCAAGGCGGGTGTGCATACCATTGCACCACTGTGGTATTTTTATAGCGGCTCTTAAAATAAAGGACGAAAACGACATTAAAGGAAGCGAGTTAGAAGGTCGAAGTACTCTACGAAAATAATCCTCATTCGATTTGACTGAAGACATTTCATCTCATCATTTCATGGCTTACATGGTCTCTAGCAAAAACTTCATCACGCCTTAACGCGGAAGTTCGACTCACGACGGATCTGTCCTTCGGGGTTCTTAACATACTCACCATGGGCTTTCATCTCCAAAAGGAATTATCCCTGCCCCAAAATTTGTGTTCACAGTGTTATATGTAACGTCATATTTATTCCATTTCTACAATTAAAATAGGCGTAAAGTATAAAATCGGATCAGATCGGATCGAGTTATTTTTTTATTTTTATATATATTGTCTAGAATAACCTCTCAAATTATTTCCTGCGACTTTTTGTGATTTTTGTCTTTTTGCCATTTTTAGGGAATTATGCCAATTTAGCGCGGAATGCTTTTTAAATAAAATGAAGATTCTGGAAAAAAAACTGATATAAAATCTCATATATCACATCGAATTGACCACAGCATAGCAGATAAGAAAATAAAAATTTAAAACGTCGGGCCTACGTTTCCCAGGAAATGGGGGGTAGTACGAAAATGAAAGTAGTAAAGAGTCTCCAAACAAACTGATAAATACAAGTTTTTATTACTAAAAAGAACACGATGGGATGACTTTGAACTCTTATTATACCCTCCACCACAAATTATGTATATTAAAACCAGATTTCAGCTGTTTATGTAGAATTATGTGGCTAAAACTTTAAAAATACCGAAAATCGGGCGATATCGTTCTAAGAGGGGCTACATCAAAACGTGAACCTATACCGATAATTCTCAGTCGGAATGTTTAATACTCTCAATGAAGACTAAATCCCGGCAATTCTCTGTCGGAATAATTTGTTCCCCCAAATAAGACCACATACCATTTCGGTTGGGTAATATGCCAGAAATCTTCAAAATACCCAAAATCGGGAGTTACTGTTCTATCGGAGCTATACCAGAAGAGTATAAAAAGTATATAAAAATACAAATTTGCCCAAAATATCAATAAATGAAGTAAAATAGTCAATTTAAAGCTATTCTTATCTAAATTGTGAACAAACATACAATAAAACAGCGACTTTTATTTTCTGCACTCTAGATCTGTATTTTTTCCCACTGTGCGTCGTAATTAAGGCAGCGACTTCAAGTTGCTTCAACAAAAATCAAAGTGATTCGAGAGCAGGTTTTAAAGTGAACTTATCCGACCAAATCGATAATTCCCTTCAAGAGTTATGGTGCGCACAATTTTTCCGAACATTTTTGAACTTTTATGGGGGAGGTACCTGAAGGAGTGGACCGATATGGCTTATCTTCGAACTTAAACTAAGTTTGGACAAAATATTACGAAGGCCACATTTTGGACCGAATTGTCAGATCCGTCCACTACACACGGTGTCATAGGGGATTTTTTGCACCTTTCAGGCTATTTTCTCAGGAAGTATGGACTTGCCCTTGAGGAAAATTGTACCGTCGTATGAGAGGGGCAGTGAATTCAAGTTGTTACAACAAAAATCAAAGCGATTCGAGAGCAGGTTTTCGAACTTTTGTGGGGGTGGTACCGGAAGGAGTGAACCGATATAGCCCATCTTCGAACATAAACAAAGTTTGGACAAAATATTACAAAAGCCAAATTTTGGACCGAATCGGTTGATCCGATCCGTTCGAGAGTTATCGTGCGCTCCAGCCAGCCAGACAGACAGACGGACGGAGATGGCTAAATCAACTCCAAATTCTCTGAAACGGATTTCGTCCAAACATACTTGGGGTCTAAAAACATTATTTCGGTGAGGCACATTTTGTCCGTATGAAAGTCTATATACCCTCGTTAGCATACATGTTGAGGGTATGCAAATTAATGGTATTTATACGAATGTTTTTCTTCAAATTTAAAATCTACATATCGCTCATTTTCTCAAAGAGTGTCATAACACAAACAATGCGTTGTCTGAGTTAGCAATTTCTATTTTTTTACGGCTTCTACTTTATCTTGTGTCAAATTTTCATGTTGATATCACTAAAAATCGAGTTTCGCAAACTCGAGTTATGAAGCACTAAAACATCTCAAATTATGCTTGATGTTGCACAAAAATTTAGCACTGTTACCTGGTAAGCTGTTTGCAAAATTAGGTCCAAGCAGTTGTTTTAGTTTTTATTTAATAATCTTTTTAAGTTAGGATGTCAATTTTCA
>NW_027411977.1:93016094-93126094 GCF_047663935.1 Musca autumnalis | reverse complement strand
AATTTTTGACCAAATCGGTTCATTCATTCGAGAGTTATCGTGCGCACCAGCCAGCCAGACAGACAGACGGACAGACATTACTAAATCAAATCCAAACATACTTGGAGTCTAAAACCATTATTTTGATGAGTCACATTTTGCCCGTATGAAAGTGTATATACCCTCGTAAGCAAAAATGGTGAGGGTATAAAAATGGGCGTAAAAGTGGGCGTGGTCAAATTTTCAAACCTAAGTTGTGTTGTGACGAACATATCAAAAAAAAAAAAAGAATTATCCAAATCGGTCCAGCTGATGCCATTACCAAGGAACGACACTTGATTTTTATTTATATAGATAAGTTGTCCTTTTAAATTTCTTCCTAAGTTTTTGTCCCACAATACTTAATTTTCGGTAAAAAGTAAAAAGAAAAATATTCTGCCAGTTGCTTAAAAAATGAAGACTTTCCTTGTCCCTTCTAGGATATTTGCGGATTTACGTTTCATTCAAACATTTGCACTTTGGCATTTTATGATACACCTTCACAGTTGGACGTTATTCCTGAGAACATATTTCACTAATTACAGACAACTTGTACCGTTAATTTAGAAACATAAATATTTTCATATGTACCGATGTTATGTCACCGCAAGACATTTGAGGTAGTTTTGTTTTCGACTAATTACATGGCATTAAAATTACACAAACAACACAAAACATAAATTGCTTAATGAATGAGGTCATAGGCAGGCGACGGTTAAATTTACATAAATTGTTTAACAAAAACAAAAAAAAAATACAAAAAGAAAAGTACAACAACCAAAAATTATGGCGGCAAAAGTAAAGACACGAAAATTGGCGTTTACAATGCCCTGTCATATTTGGCGAGAATGAAATCTCAGGGTGGTGTCGCACCACATTTTCGATCAATTAAAAGCAATGATGAACATTTTGTTTTCTGACACAACGATCGTTGTGGCTAATGATTTGAATGTAGGTGTTCATGAGATTTCAAGCTCGACATTGAAAAGTGAAATTGAAATATTATTCAGCACAACACAACCCCTACAATTGGGGGGCACACTTAGAACACGATGTCTGTCAGCAATGGAGCAAGCTAGTTGGAGCACGGAACAGCTTGTTTTGAGAAACTCATTAATTTTGTTTAATTTATTTTAATTTCACATTATTTATTGCTTGTTTTGTTTTGTTTTGTTTTTTTCTTCTTGTTCTTTTCGTAGAAAGAGGCAAAATCTGACAACATTTTTATTGCCTTTCTCAAAACTTATTGTAGTTTGTGATTTATTTCGAAGATTAATTAACACAAGTTGAAGTGGAAGAACGAACAACAAGGTGTGAAAATTTGAACACTTAAAACGTTTTGGCACTTTTGCGCCAAGTGGATCTGAATTAATTTCAATGTAATTTGTTTTTGCATCAACGTTCAAAAAATTTACTTTTAATTTATATATCATTTTCTTCTTTTTTTTTGTTTCACATTTGCAATTTATGTGTAACGCATCAACAAGCTGTAATGTAAATTTCACACTATGCGTTAAGCATAAGAACTTTGTTGCAAGCAGAAACACTTGTTTGTGAATGAGTGTAATTATTTTTTGTTTTGATTTCTTTCTTTTTGAACGCTTCCAAACACGCGCTTATATTTTTATGCAATCAACTCTGTGTACCTTACACACGCGTTTCTCGGATGAGACTAACAACAGAAATTATTTGCGATCGCTGTTTGGCCATTCAACAAAAACATCGACGACATCGAAGAGCCAACAGGCATTGTCTGAAATCATAAGAATTGCAGGCAAGAAAACAAACGAACAGCCAGCCAGCAGAGACGTTTTAGCTTTAGCCGGCTACTGTTTTGCTCAGAGGTTGGCTTCTCAAAATGTGACCGGTAATAGTTGCCGGTAATGTTCTGCTGTACGTTATCGGCCAAATCAATTGAGATTGATTGAGAAAATATTGTGTGAGAGTTCTAATACGCTCTCAAGTTATGTTAGCAAAAGCATTTTGTTGTCTTTTTCAAAACGCTCGTTTTTATGGCTTAAGCTGGAATTGTCGTTTGTGCGTTTCCACTTCTTTGCATTTAACAGTTTATGTTAAGCTCTTACCAAACATACTCTCTTAAATGTTAAACGCCTTGCACTGTGGCTCATATCAATTGTTTTGATGGATTACATATTCGTATGTATTTACTATATAAAACAAATAATCAAGGCATCGCTGAAGGGAAATGGTTTTGTATCAAAATCAAGGCGTATGATTTATAATATTAAGTACACGCTAGTAAGTACTTAGCTCGTTTTTTAGGCAATTTATATTCCGATTGCAAATTAAGGGCATAATAAAATAAAACCCAAATAGGTATTTTGATTTGCTTTTTTAATGTGGTCATTAGTCATTAGGTGGCACTTTTTATACCCTCAGCATTTATGCTACGGAGGGTATATAAAACAATTAGTTTCCATGAAGCCAAGGCTTGTACTATTATAATACGCGAAGTATTGTAGTTTACCAGTAACTATGACTATTACTAAAAAATTAATTTGCGTGGATGTTATGACCGCGTAAAAGGCAAAAACACGTTAAAGCTATTGAGGTTTTTACAGTGTTTTATTTAACTTGCTTTGGTTTCCGTTTAGTTCAAATCTGGTAACTCATTTTTAACACAGTTGCAGTTGACCAATCGAACTGAAACTTTGCACACTTTTCAGATTTGGATGGCAATAAATATATATGAAATCAAACGCAATATTGGGTCATTTTTACAGTGTTTTAAAGGTGTTTTATTTAAATTGCATTTCAAATTTGGTAACTCATTTTTGACAAACTTGCAGTTGATCAATCGAACTAAAACTTCGCACACTTTTCAGATTTAGATGACAATACATGAATATGAAATCAAAACCAATATTGGTCTATTTTTACAGTGTTTTATTTAGGTAAGGTTACTTTTCAAATCTGGTAACTCATTTTCCACACAGTTGCAGTTGACCCAGACTCATGCTAAAGCCGAAGTCTGGGCGGTCCAGTACGAACGTAGCGTCACGAATAAATTCGTACGTCACCCTCCCTTTGTCACCGTCCATCCACCTAGTCCGCCACCTAACAGCAACACGCTCCCGAAGAATTGGACTGCGCCGCATAACATCCCCATCCACAAATCAGAAGGCCCGAGCCAATCATCCTGAGACAGTTGCAAGCCACGCTTTAGCTTGTACAAGCCACGCTTTAGCTTGTACTGCATTGAGTCCGTAGACACAGTGCGACACACTGGCAGACAAGCTAACATGACCACTCGTTGACACGACAAGAGCTTCCAACGCGCAACAGCAGATTCTGCTGCGGCACACCATATGTTGCACAGGCAACAAAGAATCCACCATATATGGTGTGCACGGAACGCCTTCTTAAACCCCAGTCGGTCCGCAAGACCCTTCTTACCATACCAGCAACAGCAGTCAACTTGTCCTTCAAACGTTCAAAGTGTGCAGGAAGTTCATCCTCTCGGCCATCGTTATTCCAAGGTACTTGACTCGCTTGACATATCGTATGCCGTGGTCACCAAATCGAACGTGGGAAGGTCGACTGTGCGCTAATCTGCCTTTCAGCAGCATTAACTCCGACTTCTCCCTAGACACCTCAACACCCACTCGGTCACTCCAAACCGCCACGATGCCTATGGCCTCCTCAACACGTCTTTCCAGTTCGACTCGAGTCTCACCTTCGACCATGATGAGGAGATCATCAGCATACGCACAGATCTAGAGAGTGGACGCTAACTCCCGCAGCAGAGAATCCAGCATGAGGTTCCAAATAAATGGACCACAGATAGACCCCTGAGGTTAGCCTCGCTCCACATCTGTCCAGACCGTCTCATTGGCTCCCACGACACTCCCGACACCTGATCCAGACACATGATCTCAGAAAGCTTAGCGAGCACGCTATCCCACGAAAGGAAGTCAAATGCGCCCTTAAAGTCAACAAATATGCCTAAGACATATTTGACATTTGACCCGCTCAGACTGTTCTGCACATGCATCCACACGTCCACCGTACCTAAACCCTCGATAATTTACAATATTTCTAAATATAATGAGTAGCGCTTTTATAATATTTTTTCTTATTATCAGAATTGAAACCGCTTTAACTTTTACGCGCAATAACCGAAATTTGTATCCCGAACAGATTTGAGAATGGGAATTTTTTCTCAATCCATTTACCAAAAATCTTTCGTGTAGCTTAAACAAATTTTTTTCAATTTTTTTTCGATGGAAAACTAAAAAAGTATGTCCTTTCCTCATATACATTTTCATACCGGCAAAATGTGCCTCATCGTAATAATGGTTTTAGACCAGAAGTATGTTTGGACGAAATCTGTTACAGATAATTTGGATTCGATTTAGAAATGTCAGTCCATCTGGCTGGTTGGAGCGCACGATAACTCTCGAACGTATGAATCGATTTGGTCCAAAAACTAAGTTCAAGTTCAAAGATAACCGATATCGGTCCAACCCTTCGGGTACCTCCGCCACAAAAATTTTCGCTAATATGATGCGCACGATAACTCTCAAGTGGACTAACGGAATTGGTCATAACTTTGCATGTAGAAATATTAATTTCATTTTTAGATCGGGTTCGAATATGGACTATATCAGCTCACTCCTTCGGAAAAGGTGAAATTGAAGACTTCCTTTCGGATCGTTTTCAATTTTTCTCAGCAGGATCTCTTTGCGACCCCATTTACGGCGGTACAATTTTTTTGGGGTTAAGTAAATACTTCCTGATATAATGACCTAAAAACTCCAAGAAACCTTGACGGCATCAACTAAAGTGCGAAATCTGGAAGATAACTTCCGGAAGGAGTTTCTGATTGGTCCAACCTTTGCACATCGTATTATTTCAAAATCTCCAAAAAAGCCTGCCGGCTATAACGGATCACTCTCTCGGATACCTCCCATACAAAGTTTAGAAAGAGTACAGTTTAAGGATTCGTCTGGGATCGTTTTTATATTTTTGGCAACATGTTTTGTATGCGGCCTTATTTAACGACATAGTTTTTTTCGGGGACAAATTCAGACTTCCTTAGAAATTTCACAATAAAATTTAACAATAAAAATCTAAGCAAATCCAACCCAGTAGCAACGTGTAAAGATAGGTTGAGTTCTTACGGGTCCTTTATGGCCCTACCTTGGGAGTAACTTACCATATTTTGAATGATGACTATTATTGGAGTGTTTTTCATTATTGTTTATCACATAACGCATTATAATTCTTTAATGGTCACAGTGAAATATGTATGTACAAATTCCCTTTCCCCTCCATCTTTACTTTTAAACTTTTCTGCGGAAAACCACTTTATATTTATGTGATACAAAAATTTGAAGAACTAACAAAATACGTTTTTCTTTCTTATCTAAAAATTGTAATGAAAACTTTAAGATCACTTGTTAAGTGATCCATTCAATTTGAAAGTGAAGCATTTCAGAAAAAAAAATCAACCAAAAACCACCACACCAACAACAATAGCATTAGTTTTGGATTTATTATTTTGTTTGTTGTTGCTGCTGATGCTATTGTTACTGTATCTCAAATCGAGATCGTGATGCTTGTCTAAAATATTCAATTGCTCTTCAATGTGAAAACGCATTAAACCCGGCACCATCACCAGCACATTGCGAGCAGTGAGAACAACAAGAAGTGTAGAGGCGCACACAATACCCAAGAGCTAACATGATTTCATTTCGAAGTGGGAAATGAGAAAAGCTTTTTTTCCAAAAACCAACAAAAACAACAAATCACCCTTCTCAAATGAACAAAACTAACAAATGTAGGGAAAAATGAAAAAAGAAAAACAATAATAAAATTGATACGAACCGGCAAAATTATAACAGAAAGAAGAAAAAAAACCACGACGGCGACAATCAACAAACGACGTAAGTGCTCTCACACGATCATGATTTTGTGCTCAATTTAAATCTTTGACGACTTCGATGAGGAGATTTGCAATTGTTGACGCTAAGGCTCTTCGGTTTGATGATAACGGCCGGCGACGCTATGGCAATGCCTGGTTGTTGTATTGATGTTGATTTCCATGCTGCATCTATTGTTGATGATCGAGCGTGATGCTTGCTGATGAATATGGGCTTAGCATCTTTTAGCAGGGATTTCATATACATACATATGTACATACTTATGTATATTTTACATAAATACAATAACGCCGACATTATGCGAAAGGTGAATACGAAGTTTCAAAAATTGGCGAAAAAATCAAATTTTGGTAGAATAAATTGTGGTTTTGAATAAGTTAAGTCGGATCGGTATACAAAAATAAATAATAAATTCTTTGTTGTCAAATCGAAATTGGAAAAGCTAAGCCAATATTGATTGTTAAGTAACAAGTAAAAAGGCATAACCAGTTTTACCGACATAGATATATCCCCAGCCCATGACATATTAAAAACAAGTGAGCAAAGACTATAGTCGGGACAGTTGGCCCTGTTGGCCATGTGATACCCTACACCACTACCATGTGCATAAACTTTTCACTGCTAAACATTAAAAACATGTAAGAAAGTATCAGTCAGTTGGGCTGACGGAGAAATGAGGCCGCTGGAACAACCTATTGAAAAAAAGAATCAAAACGATGCGAGGGGAGCTCTTAAACTTCACTTTTTCCGAATTTTTTGTGGGAGGTTCCCGAATGAGTGGACATATTTCAACCTGATACATGACTGGATGAAATAATACGATGTGCAAAGTCTGCAAGAAGCCGATATATTCACAAAGAATGAAACTTTGAAATTGTCTCCACATACGTTTTTTCCTCATTCCGACCCCTAGATTATCCGACTATCGCCAAAATCAATAGGCTTCTTCCACTGTGGGGCCCCCATCAACCCCCAAAATTTCGTAACTATCCGATCAAAATTCCAACCTGTAGTGTGATTACAAAAAATGGAAAAATTGGATATATTACTGACTTTGGCGATATCTCAGTTGTTTGCCCACTTACGCCAACATACTTTTCATCAGTATAAAGGAGATCTTTTCTTCTTCCATTGACGGGCTTTTCTTTTGGAATACTCCTGCCAGAAGCGGAGATATTCGCATAGGAAAAAAACTTTGACTTTTCTCCACAAAACTTTTTTGCTTATTCCGACTACTGAATATTATCCGAACATCACCAAACTTAAAAGGCTTCTTCCTCTGTGGGACCCGCATCAACTCCCAAAAAATTCGTGACTATACGATTAAAATTGCGATCTGTAGCGTGATTGCAAAAAAATCGGAAAATGGGATGCATTACCGACTATTGCGATATCTCTGTTGTTTGACCACCTACGACAACCTACTTCACATCGTTGTAAAGGTGATATTTTCTACCTTTCTTGCCAGGTTTTGCTTTTGATATACCTCTTAAAGAAACAGAGATATTGGCTTTAAAATAAAACGTTGACCTTTTCTCCAAGTAAGTTTTTGTCCATTCCGACCCCTGAATATTGTCCGACCATCATTAAAATCAATAGGATTCTTCTTCCTCTGTGGGACCCCCATTAACCCCCAAAAGTTGGTGACGATCCGATCAAAATTGCGAACTGTAACGTGATTACAATGTTTATATGGACAGACGGACGGACACACATAGCCAGATCGACTCAGCTCGTCGAGACATTCATTTTGGTTGGTTGGTATAAGTATTGGTCTACGACCATTATTTCGATGCGTTACAAACTTTTTGGCCAAAACCAACTCCCTCCCCACATAGTGGTGTAGGGTATAAAAATTCAAAAAGATCCAAGAGAAGCTCTTAAACTTCACTTTGTCCGCATTTTGTGTGGGAGG
This sequence comes from Musca autumnalis, assembly GCF_047663935.1. Taxonomy (NCBI): domain Eukaryota; kingdom Metazoa; phylum Arthropoda; class Insecta; order Diptera; family Muscidae; genus Musca; species Musca autumnalis. The sequence goes on along the minus strand of NW_027411977.1, from coordinate 93,118,255 downwards.
TTCACGAAGGAATGGACCGATATAGTCCGAATTCGAACCTGATCTATGTCTAGAAGAATTTGGACCAAATCGTTCACACCATTTTACAGAAAAAAATTCGAACTTTTGTGGGGGATGTACCCAAAGGAGTGGACCGATGTGGCCCATCTTCGAACTTAACTAAGTTTGGAAAAATATTACGATACCCAAAATTTGGTTCGAATCAGTTGATCAGTTCGAGAGTTATCGTGCGCATCAGCCAGCCAGACAGACAGACGGACGGACATGGCTAAATCGACTCCAATTTTGTGTCCGAACATACTTGGGGTCTAAAACAGTTATTTCGTTGAGGCACATTTTTGGTCGGATCAAAATGTATATAACTTCTCTAGCCTAAAGACTGAGGGTATAAATATGGAAAAATCGTATGTATTACCAAATATTGCGATATCTCTGGTATTTGACCATCTGAGCAACCTATTTTGCATCAATAAAAAGGTGATATTCCATCGACATGCTTTCCGTTTGGAATAACCCTGCTAGAAGCGGAGATATTCCCATACGAATAAAACGTTGAATTTTCTCCACATCAATATTTTGCTCATCAGGCTACGTAGAGCTGGTAACTATCCATAGTCGGAATATCGTTTTGATCACTGTCGTAAAGCTTTGTTTAAATCGGACTCAGAAGCAATTATGTTTTAAATAATAAGCGACAAATAACCCAAATAACTTGTTACTATCGATAGTTTGCCAGCTCTAAATCACACCCTTGAATATTATCCAAGCATAACCAAAACAATCAATAGGCTTCTTCAAATATGGGACCCCAGAAATTCGTGAGGATCTGATCGAAATTCCGACTTTTAACATGATTACAAAACAAGTAAAAATGTTTCAGTCGGCTTTGCCGACACACCCTCAGCCAATGTGAAGTGAATCTTTCACCTACGGACAGATCGAATGTATTTAAGGTCTCTTCAGAATTTTGTGGCCCTTTTTGGACATTTGAACTTACCGACAAAAATGTGGATTAGGAATTAACTGCACAAAGACACAAATGTTGAACTTTTGTGGGGGAGGTACCCTTACGGTGGACCGATATGGGCCATTTTAGAAGTTAAACTAAATGTTGACAAATATTAGGAGATCCAAAGTTTGGATCTAATTCGTTGCCCCATTCAAGTGATACGTCCTAGCATTTTAGTGAATTGTTTTAAATATTGGGGAGATGTACCGAAAGTTGTGGACCGGTATTGCCCCATGACGAATGCCAAATGTTGGACCAAATCGGTTGAACAGTTCGAGAGTTATCGTGCTCTCCGACCGCCCATATGATGACATAGGGGCTTTTACACCTTTCGGGCTGTTTTTCCAAAAAAAAATATGGACTTGTCCATGAAAAAACTTTTACCGTCGTAATGGAGGTAGCGAATGCAAATCGCTTCAACAAAAATCAATGTGATTCGAGAGCAGATCTTAAAGTGAACTTATCCGAAATTTTGTGTGAGAGGTACCAGAAGGAGTAGACAAATATAGTCCATATTCGAACCTGATCTATATCTGGTAGATATATTACGATGTTCAAAGTACGGATTACATCGGTCACTCCCATCAAGAGTTATCGTGCGCACAATTTTCCGAACATTTTTGAACTTTCGTGGGGGAGGTACCTGAGGGGGTGGACCGATATGGCTTATCTTCTATGTTTGGATAAAATATTACGAAAGCCAAATTTTGGACCGAATTGGCAGATCCGTTCGAGAGTTATCTGGCGCTCTAACCACTACACACGGTGTCATGGGGGCTTTTTGAATTTTTCAGGCTATTTTCTCAGGAAGTATGGACTTCTCGCTGATGAAACTTGTACCGTCGTATGGGGGGCGGTAAATACAAGCGGCTACAACAAAAATCAAAGCGGTTCGAGAGCAGGCCCTTATCCGAACTTATCTCAAATTTTGTGTGGGAGGTACCCGAAGGAGTGGCCCGATTGAGTCCATATGGGAACCCCATCTAAGTCTGCTAGAAATTTCACGATGTGCAAAGTGTGGATCAAATCGGTTACTTCCTTCAAGAGTTATCGTGCGCACAAATTTTCCGAACATTTTCGAACTTTTGTAGGGGAGGTACCGGAAAGAGTAAACCGATGTAGCCCATCTTCGAACTTAAACTAAGTTTGGGCAAAATATTACGAAAGACAAATTTTGGACCGAATCGGTTAATCCATTCAAAAGTTATCGTGCGCTCCAGCCAGACAGACAGACGGATGGACATTGCTAAATCAACTCCAAATTGTCTGAAACACATTTCGTCCAAACATACTTGGGGTCTAAAACCATTATTTCGATGAGGCACATTTTGCCTGTATGAAAGTGTATTTACCCTCGTTAGCATAAATGCTGAGGTATAAAAATGGAAAATTTTTTACCATCTACGCCAATCTGTTTTGCATGAGTGTAAAGGTGAACTTTTCTTCTTCCATTGACAGCATTTCCTTTTTAAATATTGAGGCGACAACCTTCAAAATGCCGAAAATCGGGAGGTTCCTTGCAACACCAAACGTTCTAGGAGTAATGGAATCTTTTATACCAAATTATAAATCTCTATATTAAATATTGTGAGATGTATCTTGATTTCAACAGATAGAGGGACATGGTTATATCGACTTAGAATTTTATGCTTATTACAGGTCTCCGACGAATATTTCGATGTGGTACAAAATGCACAAAGTTTATTACACCATCCATCTTATGGTGCAGTTTATAAAAATAGTGGAGAGTCAAAGTTAAAATATCTATTTTAACAAAAAACATTTGTGGGAATAGGACACAAGTTAAGACGCTTTGGTAAGAATTCCAAATCATATTTGAGGGTGAAGTCTTAAGACACGCTGTTCGGACCCGGCGATAAACAGTAGGTCACATATCAATGAGAGAAGTATCCCTTGTCCCGTCTGGGATGTTTGTAGAACAATTATTATTTTAATTAATTTCTCGTTAGAGACGAGCTTACTGACCAAGATGCTTTTTGAAAAAGGAAAGCCGACGATACGAACCCACACAATCACCACTGTGTGACATGCATGTTTCGCCTTTGGTTTAGGAAGGCTCCTCAGACACATCGACTGTGGAGCGGCTTCGCTATCCTCTAACTTATTTCCTCTTTCAAATGCAAGTTGTTTTTTTACAAAGTTGAATTTTTTGTTCAAATCTTTGTATGGCTTTCATGACAAACGCTTAGCGTAGCCTTTGAAAGTTATGAGTTTGGTTCTGAACACTAACACGCCGTGACAACACTTTTTTCCATGTGTTTTTCAAGGACGTGGGTTCGAACCCCAGCCTGGCTCAAGCTGATTTTTTTATTTTTATTTGAAAATTTTGCCTATTAGGCGAAGGTCATTTTTTATTAATTTTTTTAATTAATTTCTCGTTAGAGACGAGCTTACTGACCAAGATGCTTTTTGAAAAAGGAAAGCCGACGATACGAACCCACACAATCACCACTGTGTGACATGCATGTTTCGCCTTTGGTTTAGGAAGGCTCCTCAGACACATCGACTGTGGGGCGGCTTCGCTATCCTCTAACTTATTTCCTCTTTCAAATGCAAGTTGTTTTTTTACAAAGTTGAATTTTTTGTTCAAATCTTTGTATGGCTTTCATGACAAACGCTTAGCGTAGCCTTTGAAAGTTATGAGTTTAGTTCTGAACACTAACACGCCGTGACAACACTTTTTTCCATGTGTTTTTCAAGGACGTGGGTTCGAACCCCAGCCTGGCTCAAGCTGATTTTTTTATTTTTATTTGAAAATTTTGCCTATTAGGCGAAGGTCATTTTTTATTAATTTTTTTAATTAATTTCTCGTTAGAGACGAGCTTACTGACCAAGATGCTTTTTGAAAAAGGAAAGCCGACGATACGAACCCACACAATCACCACTGTGTGACATGCATGTTTCGCCTTTGGTTTTGGAAGGCTCCTCAGACACATCGACTGTGGGGCGGCTTCGCTATCCTCTAACTTATTTCCTCTTTCAAATGCAAGTTGTTATACCCTCAGCCTTTAGGCTAAAGAGGGTATTTACACTTTGATACGGCCAAAAATGTGCCTCATCGAAATAATGGTTTTAGACCCCAAGTATGTTTGTACGATATCCGTTTCAGGCAATTTTGAGTCGATCTAGCAATGTCCGTCCGTCTGTCTGTCTGTCTGTCTGTCTGTCCGTCTGTCTGTCTGGCTGGCTGGTGCGCACGATAACTCTCGAACGGATCAATCGATTCGGTTCAAATTTTGGGTATCGAAATATTTTGTCCAGATTTGATTTAAGTTCGAAGATGTGCCATATCGGTCCACTCCTTCAGGTACCTCCCCCACAAAAGTTCAAAAATGTTCGGAAAAATTGTCCGCACGATAACTCTTGAAGGGAGTAACCGAATTAGTCCATACTTTACACATCGTGACATTTCTACCAGACATAGATGAGGTTCCAATATGGACCACATTGGTTCACTCTTTCGGGTACCTCCCACACAAAATTTTGCTTAAGTGCAGTTTAAGGCCTGCTCCCGAATCGCTTTGATTTTTGTTGCAGCCACTTGTATTCACTACCCCCATTACGACGATATAATTTTTTTCAGGAGCAAGTCCATATATCCTCAGAAATTAGCACGAAAACAGCAAACAACCCATATAATACCATGTGTCGTAGTTGGAGTGCACGATAACTCTCGAACGGATCAACATATTTGGTTAAAATTTTGGGTCTTTCAACATTTTGTCCAAACTTAGCTTAAATTCGAAGATAGACCATATCGGTCCACTCCTTCCGGTACCTCCCCCACAAAGGTCCAACATTTTTCGCCAAGATTGTGGGTATGATAACTCTAGGAGGGAATAACCGAATTGAGCCAAACTTTGCTATTGGTAATATTACTTTCAGGCATAGATCGAGTTCTAATATGGACTATATCGGTCCACTCATTTGAGTACCTCCCACACAAAATTTGGAAAAAGTATAGTTTAACAACTCCTCTCTGATCTTATTAATTTGTGACGCAGCAGGTTGCACTTGCGGCCCCTGTTACGACGTTGTATTTTTTTTCGTGGGAAAGTCCATACTTCCTGAGATAATAACCCAAACAGGTCCAGAAAATCCTACCGGCACCACCTAAACTGGCTAATGTGTAAAATAACCCTTTAATAGTACGTTTATATATAACCGGATTTAACAAACCAACTGGGTTTCAAATGTATTCCATTGCTTATATTTCAAATAAATCCTCATAAAGAAGGTTAACCCTGCAAAAGGCTATAATATAAACATGGCCTAGGAGAGAAATCGATTTAGCTCAAACTTTGTAAATTGAAAAGTAAAATTTTAATATATTTAAATTCAGAAAATGAAGTACAACATATTTAATTAGACTAATAAAGAAAAAATATTTCCTACAGATTTGTATTAGGTCCGAATATGTACTACATCGGATCACTCCAATGGGTACACCCTACCCAAAGTTTGGAAAAAATGCACTCGTCTTGGATCATTCTGAATTTTGTTGCAACATGTAGTTTTTTGCGGCCCTTTCCATCCTGGAAAATTTTCCCAACAGCTAAAAAACCTACAGAAGTATTGTGTTAACTTTTTTCTTCGGGTACGTGGCTGAGGGTATATCTCTGTCGGCTCAGCTGACTGATACTTTCTTACTTGTTTTTTTACAAAGTTGAATTTTTTGTTCAAATCTTTGTATGGCTTTCATGACAAACGCTTAGCGTAGCCTTTGAAAGTTATGAGTTTGGTTCTGAACACTAACACGCCGTGACAACACTTTTTTCCATGTGTTTTTCAAGGACGTGGGTTCGAACCCCAGCCTGGCTCAAGCTGATTTTTTTTATTTTTATTTGAAAATTTTGCCTATTAGGCGAAGGTCATTTTTTATTAATTTTTTTAATTAATTTCTCGTTAGAGACGAGCTTACTGACCAAGATGCTTTTTGAAAAAGGAAAGCCGACGATACGAACCCACACAATCACCACTGTGTGACATGCATGTTTCGCCTTTGGTTTAGGAAGGCTCCTCAGACACATCGACTGTGGGGCGGCTTCGCTATCCTCTAACTTATTTCCTCTTTCAAATGCAAGTTGTTTTTTTACAAAGTTGAATTTTTTGTTCAAATCTTTGTATGGCTTTCATGACAAACGCTTAGCGTAGCCTTTGAAAGTTATGAGTTTGGTTCTGAACACTAACACGCCGTGACAACACTTTTTTCCATGTGTTTTTCAAGGACGTGGGTTCGAACCCCAGCCTGGCTCAAGCTGATTTTTTTATTTTTATTTGAAAATTTTTTTTTTATTATTTGAGGGCTTGAGAAAGAGTTAATTCAAATGTTTGTTAAAAAGTATTTATTCATAAAGCCACCATAGCACCTTTAAAAAAAACTACAATCATCCCCTCGTATGCTAACGAAATATATAATTTGAACAATAAACACTAAGTAAAAGATTCCCGTGACTAAAAAGGTTCCGCTTACAAACATTTCAAGTGTTTGAATACAACCAAAAGAGAGAGAGATGGGAAGATTTAAATCACAACCATCAATTAAGTCTGGAAGCCATAATGTAGACAGTGGTACAAACACAACTACATACCCTTACAGCCGAAAAAGTAACTAATGGAAATCTTTCAACGCTTCTAAACAATGTATCCATCCATCTATTCAGCCATCCATCCACCCATCCATCCATTTATTCAAACAATCCGGCACCCAAACATGCAACCGTTCAACCAACCATTCATCCATACAAAATCAGATAGATAGAGAAATTATTTGTTCTATGATCGCCAAGATCAACACTAATCCATTATAACAAAAATTCAAAACAAAGGGTGGAGGAGGGAATTCGTAGCCGCAACGCCACACTTATAAATTATGTTGCTGCGGTAACGGGGGGTAGGTACCCCACGTACTGACTTGACTGACTGACAAAAATATAGTACTGCGCTGTGCGAAAGTCATGGCATACTTTTAGTGTCGGCCACAAATAATCGCCAAATGCCGCCAGCCTTCTTTTTTCGTTCGCTACAAAGCAACGTGTAAAGCCCATGACCAAAATAACTAACAGCATGCCGACAAGGGTATGGCCAAGACACGAACAATTCATAATTCCATTAAAAATTTTTGAGAATTTATTAAAAGTATACGTCTGCGATTTTCCAAAAGGAAAACAAAAAAACAACACATTTTTATGGTGTTGAAATTTCATTTAGAAATATTCGCCAGATCATCGCCATCATCATAGAAGGAAATAGCCACCAAAATAGTATTTTTACATGTGGTCTTCTAACGAAATATTTTACTTTGTATGGATACTTGAGATGTGTGTGTTGTTGTAATTACAAATACCCCACACAGATGTCCGCAAACACACACAAGAACTCTTGGATTTATCACACAATTTCGGGAAGCTTTCTTTCCACCAAGTATTCAGGTCTTCTTCACTATGGATGCGTGTTATTTACAAATAAATGTAGATGAAAATCTACACTGCAACTACAATCATGACTCTGGTTATGTGTACGAAACGCATATTTCATAATTGCATTCCAAAAACCACTGCCATTCACCAGGTAGGCATTCAAAAGCAGCACCGCCACCGCATCATCTTCCGTCATCGTACATAATTGTAAACGTCATAGTGTTCGCTGTCAGAAAGTTGAATCATATGGTTAGGTGTTTTTGTGGTTATGTTTAATTGTGGTTTTCAGTATCAAAAATGTTGGTACTTTACATATACATACATACATTTTTATTACATGAATCTTTTGAGGTAAATTTTTTAAAAAAAAAGTGCATTCACTTAATTAGTGAACTAAAGAGGTACCTCCTTCACTTGTCCATGCATTTTTTAATAAAAGGTGTTGCTATATTTGAATGATTGCTTGGGTAATCGATGGAGGTTGGTGCCCGCACGAAGTAATTTTGGGACTTATGCCCGTCATCAAACCCGGACTTAACTCACAAAAAAAAATCACGGGCCGAACTTTGAAGTAAAATGGAACAATTATTTTCCGTTCGTTTATAAAAGTACGAAGATCTTTCGCCAAGCATTGATTTATTCCGTAGAGAAGTAGAATATTCTAACTGAATAATATCACTTTCTTTTAAATATAGTTTAATACCAATGAGGCACCAATGTTTTCTACCAATTTAAAATTCATTCCATATGGACCCGTATACAACATTCAAAATACGTAAAACCTGGAGGTATCTTCATATTGGGAACATACGAAAATATAAATCTATAGTGATCATTTTTGTCGTGAAGGTTTTCTACACACTGATAATCCGATATATCAGGTAACAGTCACTACAGTAGACAAATCCTTATAAAGACTTCAAATCGAGCAATATCGTTGTACTTCCCATCCTAAGAACCCACAACGACTCTTTTATGGGGACTCTATTAAAACGTAGATCTATACCCACGTATCTCTGTAGGTACCCATATTGGATACTAATTACCAAATTTCGATCACTTCGGTACGATAATGTGGCTAAAATGCCAAATGCCGAAAATCGGGAGGTACCCTTCTATGAAGGCGATGCCCGAACATAACCCCCAAAATGATTTTGGACGTTATGTCCGTTTTGCTTTGCGCACCAAACTCCCAAAATTGGTTGGGGGTTATGTCCGTGAAGCAAAGCAGACATAACTTCCAAAAAACGCGGACATAAATCCTAACGACTTTTTCCATAATTTCAAAATAATTTAGAATTTAAGCGGAATAGTATATATGAGAAGGCTTAAGTGTCAATCAATCCCGAAGTATGTATTCACAAAATCCTCCAGATTTCATAAAATTATTAAAAAACTAATAGTCTCAATTTGTCAGTAGCAGTTCGGAGAAGTTTTACCAGACTACGGCGATATTTAAAAAAAAACTACTTGCATATTTTTACAAAAATTTTATATTTCCTAAAATAGTGAAAAAATATTGAAAATGGGTGACGTAGGGGATGAATGATACCAAGCAACGGTCTTGACCGGCTTTAACATGGCAAAACCCAGGATTTATCATGGTCCCTCTTTCATCTCAAGTGGACACTGACCTCCCCGTGGTGTCACCTGGGGAACTGCCTTTAACACCCGTTAAAGGTGGTGAGCTAACATGTGCCGCGCGTTCATCCATAAGAACGTTAAAAACTTGGGTTTGGGCGTCGGGTTAGTAACCCTCCCCTAGAAAAAACATCCTACTATGAAAAAACGAAAGAAAAGTTGACTAACCCCGCAAACGTTTTAAGGACCATGATCTGCGAATCTGCACCTGGAATGTTCGCACTCTTTATAGAGAAGGTGCAGTCTTCGCATTGGCAGACGTACTTGAAAAGTACAAGGCCGATATTACAGCCATACAGGAAATACGATGGATTGGGAAAAGCGTCACAACAACACCTAAAGATGACGCACTGTATTATAGCTGCCATGACACAAAGCATGAGTTTGGTTGCGGATTCGTAGTTAGTCGGAGACTAAAACATCTGGTATCCCGCTTCACCCCAGTGAATGAAAGACTTGCTGCAATTCGAATAAAAGCTAAATTCTTCAACATCAGCTTTATTTGTGCTCATGCTCCCACTGAAGAAAAGGACGAATAGACCAAAGATATATTTTACGAGCGCTTAGAAGAAACATATGACCGTTGCCCTGCCCATGACATTAAAATCATTCTAGGCGATTTTAATGCCAAAATTGGAAAGGAGAATATCTTTGGCCCAACAGTCGGGAAATTCAGTCTCCACAGTGAAACATCTGACAATGGTATGAGGCTGATAGACTTTGTAGCGCGCAAGAGAGATATCGGGAGAAAAGGAGAGAAGAGAAACGTCTTTTCCGCAAGAAAAAGAGAGAAATGGAAAAGCAGGAGTGTGAAAAAATCGAGATGTACAGGAGCCAGAATGAAGTCCGAAAATTCTACCAAAGAGTGAAACATCAAACAGATGGCTTTGGTACAGGCACATCCTCCTGTAGAGACCAGCAAGGTAATCTGGTAACAGATACAGATAGCGTGCTCAGGATATGGAAGGAACATTTCTCCAATCTGCTGGTATCCAATAGTAGCGAAGACGATGATACCACAGATCCAATCCCAGAAGATGGTATAGAATGTATACCGCCCGGCCAAGATGAGGTAAAAACAGCAATCAACCGGCTGAAGAATAATAAAGCAGCAGGAGCCGATGGCTTACCAGCCGAGCTGTTTAAAACCGGAGGCGACGCGCTGATAAGGTGTATGCATCAGCTAGTTAGCACCATCTGGCAGGAAGAACGAGTACCCGACGATTGGAACCTGAGCATCCTATGTCCCGTCCACAAGAAAGGAGATAAGACTGTATGCTCAAACTATAGGGGCATAAGTCTTCTCCCTATTGCCTATAAGATAGTGTCAGGGATATTGTGCGAACGACTAAAGCCAATGGTCAACGAAATAATTGGACAATACCAATGCGGCTTTAGACCTGGCAAGTCCACCATTGACCAGATATTTACCCTGCGGCAAATCCTGGAGAAGACCCAAGAGATGCAGATCGACACATTTCATCTTTTTGTCGATTATAAAACAGCATTCGACAGTCCCCTCCGACCAAAGGTATTCCACGCAATGTCTGAATTTGGTATCCCCGCAAAGCTCATCCGGCTTTGTAAGATGACATTAACTGATACTAGGTCCTCAGTTAAAATTGGAAAGAACCTCTCCGAAGAATTTTGTACCAAAAGAGGTTTCAGACAAGGAGACAGCCTTTCGTGTGACCTATTCAACATTTTGCTGGAAAAGGTAATACGAGATGCAAATGTCAAAAGAAATGGCACAATTTACACCAATAGCCACATGTTACTTGCCTATGCTGATGACATAGACATCATGGGACGATCAGTAAAAGAAGTAACCGATACCTTTATGAAGGTCGAAGGAGAATCTGCTAAAGTGGGTCTGGCGGTAAACGGCGAGAAGACCAAGATGATGGTGTCGACGCGCAAAGCGTCCATAGAGCTCGGACCAACTGTGGAAGTTGGTACCTACAATTTTGAGGTAGTTAAAGACTTCGTATACCTCGGCACCGCCGTAAACACAACAAACGACATCAGTTGTGAAATAAAAAGAAGAATTGTATTGGCCAACAGATTCTACTTTGGCTTAAGTAAGCACTTTAAAAACAAAGCCACAACTCGTCAAACAAAAATAACGCTCTACAAAACACTGATACTACCCGTGCTGATGTATGGTTCCGAAGCCTGGGTACTTGCGCAAGCAGATAAGGCAGTGCTTGGCGTGTTTGAGAGAAAAATTCTTCGAGATCTACGGACCGATCTGCGTTGACGGTGAATATCGACGTCGTATGAACCACGAGCTGCATCTGCTATACATCGACATCAATATAGTTAAACGTGTCGAGATGCAGCGATTGCGTTGGCTAGGCCATATAATAAGAATGAGCGATGATAAACCCGCTAAAAAGGCGTATAAATTCGAGCCACATGGCGGTGCACGCAGAATGAGCAGGCCAAAGAATAAATGGCGCAAACAAGTGGTTGAAGAGATGACAAGGCGCGGTATTCCAAAAAGCGAAGCACGAAACAGAGAGAATTGGAGATCTTTTTTTAGTTCGGTCTATGGAACAAATGCAGAAAATATGATATGAAATGCCGCCTGAACAACACGAAACAAGTATTTTTCAGTTTCAGAATGTTCTGAAGAATTGCTGAGCACATTATTTGGACAATTTCAGCGAAAGGTTACTTGATTCAGCTCTCAGTAGTTTAGCTTTTACTGACCATATTTCTATAAATTATGTAAAGTTTTCTGTATTTTATCAATTTTGATGCGCTAGATACAGTTTTTCCTAGTTCGTCTGTTCGAAACTTAAGTTCTACTACTTTACGGCTACAATATTGCTGAAGACCGCAAAGCAAAGTTCTTATCAATGGAAAAAGTGTCGTTTTAGCCCGGAGGCCATAAAATCCAAACCCGATCTAAAAACCCGAAACCCAAATAGGGGTTTTCTAGCCTCAATATGTACTTAGAAAAAATGACCACTAGAAGTTGTTTGCATTTTCAATGTTGCACAGTGTAATGGGAATTTTTGCTGGACATGTTTTGCTTATATGTATGTGTTTAATGTAAAATATATGTACGGGATGATCGAATATTCGCATTCAATAAAACCAATCAATCAAATAAGAAATCAAATATTTATCACACCATTTTGTTCGTTCATTGCCCTCTCACCCACTCAACTAAACATCATCAACTAATTGAATTTAGATCAATTTATTTATGTCAATGGAGGAATGCTTCAATATTGTTGTTCCACCATCTCCTCCTTCTTCTTATTTTTCTTTTACTGAACAACAACATATTGTCGATGTTATTTGTTGGTTTTTCACTTTGATCACATTTTTGTATGTGTGGTTAAAGTTTTCATAGGTTTTGTTTTCATTCTTCTGGTGTTGTAGCCCGTCAGTCAGTCAGCCATAAAGTGATTGAGTCCAACGACTATTGTTTCCTTAATGTGCCGATTTCTGCAGGGCGGTCTGACGCTGGCGATGGTATGCGCCGCCAACACTGGAAGGGGTTTACTGAGATTGTCATTTCATCGTCAACGTAGATTTTGTGCTCAGAGGTCGCTTTAGCTATTTTTATGCATGAATGCATAAGTCACGATTATTTAAATGTGACGCGCCATATCAAACGCATTGGCGCTTAAAGGTAACAAAAAAGGGGAAGAAATAAAAAAGAAAAACACAAAAGTATGAATGGAGTGAGCACAACAGAGGTGTTCTCTTACTTGAAAGAAAACATTAGATTGTTACAACAAAATGAAAATACATATGTGGAGTTCATAAGAACAGCAAAATCTCGTAAGTTGCCATTTTAGATTCCAAACCTCGATGCACTCAAATATGTATTCACAAATATTTATTCATATTTTCCAAATAAACTATTAAAATATTTCAAAATTATATATGTAGGTACCAACACATACGCAAACATAGTTTACTATAATCGCAAATAGCTGAACATTACACCGATTGTGTGCATGAGGTGCTCAGTAGTTCAAGAGCAAAGACAGTAACGTCTGCGTATGTGTTGGTGCCAATGGCTGTTGTAAAGTAAAATAAATAGTAAAATTTGCATTGTAGATTCTTGCAGATTCTGTATTGAAAATGATACAGCCTAATGTATTTTTTTGCATGCGAAACATACAAACTACCTATTTACATATGTCACCGTGATTATTTATTCCTTGATTTTTAACACTGAATACTAAATATCAATGGGTCATGGAGTAACAAATGGAAAGTAAATACACCCAGTTGGAAATGTTTCTTATTACTGAAATCAATCATATTTTAAGTCCTTTAATTCCGTCTGGAATATAGGGAGCCGAAATCGATTATATTACCCCTATTTACTACAATATACTAAGAAAGTTTAATTATGGACGATAATAATTATAGACGAAAAATATTTTTTCAAAAAATTTATGATATGATAAAAATTCTTAAAAATTATTTCCTGTTGCACAAATGGATAAACTTAAACCTACTAATAAATAAACTAATGTTTATTCCATTTAAATATTGAAAAAGGTCATGCACAAACCACTTTGAAGAAATTTTTTGTTAAAAAATTATATCTTTGAAAACATTTTTATGATTCTCAAAATTAAAGAAGATTTGTGAGAAAATGATTTTATGTTTGGTTATCTCATTATCAATTATATATCTTCTTACAGTAACTTTAAAAAATTGCCCTTAATTCAGATACAATCAAAATTTAAAATCATTTTGTGCGTGAGGTTTTTTTACCGAACCACCTTATAACTAAGATTATATGTAATCTTATGTAAAAGACACCCTATACCAAAACGTGTCAACTTTAGTACCATTTATAATAAAAAATACTATAGTATTTTTCTTTGCTTAAGTATTTATTTCCAAAACCACCTCCATATCACCATCCTACCCTCCCAAAGTAATCTTAATACCAAAATTCAGGATTCTAGCAGGTCCATCCGTTCACATAAATTCAAATTTAGTATTTTTTTTTTATTATATTAACTTGTAGTAAATACAATGTTAGTAAGACATAGCATTGGCTACAATGATAAGTACAATTTAGTATTCTTCGTACACGTTTCCAAAACTTTCTCAAGGTTGAATAGTATGGCTGATATCATACTATTCAACCTTGATTCTTATTACAAATTGTCTAGGTCCACTTAACATATATAATACTATTTAGGACTTTACGTACCCTTCTAATTGCAATTTCCAGTCTTATTTCACACCTTCGGACCGATTTTAGCGTCAGCCGTTAATCCTGAGCATTGATTATGAGTCCAGTCAGTCAGTTATTGTTACTCAACTCTTTTATACCCAGCAAAATTTGACGGAAGGGGTTCTTTGCGATGACGTGATTTCATGTCATCTTTTGCATTGGTTCAAAGGAAGTCGTGAAAGATCCGATCTTTTCATTAGGATTTGAACCAATGCAAAGGAAGTCGTGAAAGATCCGATCTTTTCATCAGCATTTGTACCCATTCCATCGATCCAATAGAGATGATGTTTGTGTTTTTATTTACACACCTGTTTATTTTCATTTTGGTATGTTCCAGTACTGCAAAAATCTACTCATTTTTACTATTTTTTCCGATAACATAAAGGAAAAATTGTTATCGTAGTAAAAATAAGTAGATTCTTGCAGTTTCTGTAACAGACCAAAGTTGTTAGAACTGTCGTCGTGATGTTGTCTTACATTTCCTGCATATCAAACAACTAAAACTTTTAAACAATTGGTATTATATGAAGTCCCAAGCATCGAGCTAAAAACAGAAACGGACTGCACACATTGCTATTTTAAAAGTTCCCTTGTCTGTTCTAAATCTGACATAGAATGAAATCAATCAAATCTCGCTTCTTGGAATTTGAAAAAAAAGTCCGAAACGAAAAGGAACAAGAATCTGAAAATAAAGAAGAAACTACTTTTGGAAAGAAACAATTAACAATAAATTAATTAAGCATAAATGGTATTTTCCATAAAAAGTCTCTCCTCCCCGTTCGTTACATTTTGTTTTTAGAGATCCCTAAAGCAAGCCGGGTTGTAGATCCCTACATATTTTCGTCACTAAACAAAATAGTATAAATTTCCAAAATGTTGTTATAAAATAACAAAATTATAAAATAAAAGTAATTTACGAAATAAAAATACTTAAAGGAGTGCATTTGGAGTCCATGTTGAAATCTGAACTGGTGATGGGAAGATAATTCAAAAACCTTTTGTAAGATGAAAGAATATCAGTTGCGGAGAACGGAGGAAGTAATCTTTTGCGTTGCAGCGGTGGTGATTACATTGCAATTTTGGATGTAAACTTTTGAAAAACTAAACTGATAAATTAATTGTAGCTATTTCATAAATTCGTTTGAATTAATAAAGAGTTTTGTTTTTCATGAAAACCATATTTCAATACAGCATTTCCATTTTCCAAACAAGACATGAAAATTTCATGTCAAGGGGTTGGTGAAAATGACATGCCAAAGCATTGGTTAAAATGACATGTCAAAGCATGGGTGAAAATGACGTGTCAAAGCATTGGTGAAAATGACATGTCAAATCATTGGTGGAAATGACATGCCAAAGCATTGGTGGAAATGACATGTCAACGCATTGGTTAAAATGACATGCTTAGGATCCAGAAAAGAACGTCATCTTTTGGGGTCCACGCTCATATAAAATTCATCGATGAAGATGCTAAAAAGATGACATGCTAGATCACTTGCACCCATGATTGAATGTCATCTTTGGCATCGAACATTTTGCTGGGTACGTATAGTTTGTACGTCAAATAATGTTGGAAATCCAGTTTATTTCATTTGATGTATACACAATGGAATTGACAGTTGAAATCCTGCAGTCTTCTGTGACATTCTCATTGCAATGTATAAGATAAATGTACTAAAAACCAAAAAATAATAAAATAGATACAGTCGTGGGAATTATAAACATGCATAGACTAGACTAAAATAAAACCGTGGGGCACGTCAATTGTCTACAATCGTTGATCAAAATGTTCGTTTTGTAATGTTACACTATAATAAGGCAGTTGTTCAACCGACAGCGATGGACGTGTGATAAGTAGGGATAGAATGTGCAAACAAGCTAGCAAGCTCGATTATAAGCGAGTTTTAGGGTTTCATAGTGTTGAGCGAGTAGTACTTTGTCGATTAAAGACAAACTACGAGCAGTAAAACGATTCCTCGCCAGCCAGCAGTGTGAATGTCCAACGATAAACTAGTTGAAACATCTCTTTTATTTACATGGAGTGTATAACTATTGGAATTTCCATGAGCAAGAAAATAGTAAGTAATTTCCTCACCGTCTGCGGGCCAACTGCCTAACGACAAATTAAACGATTCTTCTATCGCACATTAAGTCGATAATTTGTAGACAATTGACGTGCCCCACGGTTTTATTTTAGTCTGTCTATGCATGTTTATAATTCCCACGACTGTATCTATTTTATTATTTTTTGGTTTTTAGTACATTTATCTTAAACATTGCAATGTATGTTTAACATAAAACCGTTTAACTTAAAAAGTTTTTTTACCTATTTTTATTTTCTAGTTTTTAGTTTATATTTCGCATTCTGTTTAATTCATTTAGTGCTTCATTATTGCAAGGTTTCTTGCCCGTTAGTTTATTGCAGTCCAACTCCTCTATACGTAGTCCCTGCAAAGATCTTACTCTACTAAGAGCCCCGTAGGCTTGACCTTCTTCAAATAGTGTCGCACCTAAGTATACGACTGCGTGATCCACAGTGCTGCCCTGCATTTTATGTATTGTAGAAGCCCATGATAGTATTAAAGGCAACATTCTTCTTTCAGCCGTCCTGTAATTGTACTTAGCTGGAAACTCTATGGCTTTCGGGTGTATAAGATGTACTGTATAGTGCACTGTATTCTTCTTGTCAAGCCCTTTTATTTGATACCCATATTGGTGGGATTGATAAAAAAAATTGTTATCAGCCATTTGGTAGCGGCGGCCATCTTAGATTTCAATTTTGCATAATAAATTGTATTCTACTTGTTGAGACCTTTCATTTGATACCCATGTTGATGGGATTGATAAAACCTAAGTTATCCGCCATTTTGTGAGGCCGCCATCTTGGATTTTAATTTTATATAGTACATTGTATTCTACTGGTTGAGCACTTTCATTTGATACCCATATTGATGGGATTGATAAAACCTACGTTATCCGCCATTTTGTAGCGGCCGCCATCTTGGATTTCAATTTTTTATAGTATATTGTATTCTGCTTGTTGAGCCCTTTCATTTGATATCCATATTGATGGGATTGATAAAACCTACGTTATCCGCCATTTTGTAGCGGCCGCCATCTTGGATTTCAATTTTTTATAGTATATTGTATTCTGCTTGTTGAGCCCTTTCATTTGATACCCATATTGATGGGATTGATAAAACCTACCTTATCCGCCATTTTGTAGCGGCCGCCATCTTGGATTTCAATTTTTTATAGTATATTGTATTCTGCTTGTTGAGCCCTTTCATTTGATACCCATATTGATGGGATTGATAAAACCTACGTTATCCGCCATTTTGTAGCGGCCGCCATCTTGGATTTCAATGTTTTATAGTATATTGTATTCTGCTTGTTGAGCCCTTTCATTTGATACCCATATTGATGGCATTGATAAAACCTACGTTATCCGCCATTTTGTAGCGGCCGCCATCTTGGATTTCAATTTTTTCTGGTATATTGTATTCTGCTTGTTGAGCCCTTTCATTTGATACCCATATTTATGGGATTAATAAAACATAAATTATCCGCCATTTTGTAGCGGCGGCCATCTTGAATTTATAATGATAATGAATAAACATAATTGTATTGTCACCAAAATCCAAAGTGTATACAAAATTTCAGATTAATCGGTTGACAGGAAGAGGGTGAAATTTGAATTACTAAATTTGACCCAAGAATAAATAATAAAACAAACGGGGTGAGCTAAATAAAACCATTTAATAAAACAAATTTATTGGTACTTAATAATGTTTTAAAAATGTCGGTAATTCCTTCAATAACTAGTTACTGAATCACTGTACAGTTTTTTTCTTTTTTAAACGTCAATAAAAGATATTATTCAAACAGAAATAACCAGTTTAAATCACATTGTTAGTTAAGCATTTTTCCATGTGTATCATTATATTTAATGCCTAAAGATATGCTATAATTCTTCTCTCTTATTTTCCCGCATGAAGCAATTCTATCGTGAGATAAAAGTATGGCAACGTGAAACTTTTTATGTATTGCTATTGTAATATCTTTTACTTCACCTTCTTTATGGTGATTTATTTGAAGTACACGCAATGGAATTTACATTTGAAATCCAGTGGATTTATTTTAAATATCATTTGTGTAATGTAATAAAAACATAATATAAAATAATTCGGTTATTTATTTTAAATAGGGCAACAATAGAAACATTTTAAATATTAAATCAATTTTTAGACGAAATTCCGATCGGATAACATAACTTTCTCTTATGGGAAAACAAAGTTTTAAAAACAGAGATATCATATCATTATGATATGGCAAATAGTGAGCTTAGTGCATTAACCAATTACTTCGACATTCGAGCACATTATGAAATAGGGGCTAAAAATAAAAACACATGTATCGCCGTTTTGAAAGTTTACATCAATAGGTAACAACATTTTGGAGGGGAAAATATACCCCTTTGTTACCTTTTTTATAGTTCAGCGTAAGTCATGTATTGCCTTACTAGTTTTTTCGGCATAAATGATTAATAAAGGAGTATAAAACTTGAAACTGATTCAAGATCGGGCATTATACTTAATAAAAACCCACGTTTTACGTTTGTTTAATTCTAAACATGAAATTCTTTTTATACCCTCAGCTTTTAGGCTAGAAAGGGTATATGAAGAAAAGACAACGTTTTTTAGTTTTCCATAAAAAAAAATTAAAAAATTTTTTTTAAGCTACATGAAAGACATAGATTGGGGAAAAAATCCCATTCTTAAATCTGTTCGAGATACTAATTTTCGTTGTTGCGCGCAAAAGTTATGACGGTTTCAATTCTGATAAAAAGAAAACAATCTTTAAAAGACTCTAATCATTATATTGTGAAACTCTCTTAATTAGGGGCTCCCTACATACTATATGTTTACTGAGGTCCCATAACTTTAGTGAAAAAGTTGTAAATTTTCGCGGATATTAGGAAAGCATTCAAAACAATTGGTAGTTTACAACTTGTTCTAATAAAATTCAACCTGTTTATGCATCTGAAAAATATATAAAAAATATGTACGTAATCTAAACATCGTGAAGATTCAAATAAAACCAAAACTATACAAATCCGTTTAGCGGTTAGGAAATTAATAAAATTTTTGTAAGAGAAAATATTTATTAAAATTTATTTTGTTAGTTAGTTGAACAAAATGTAAGAAAAATAGGTCGGAGTTTTTCTTCTATTTTAGATAAATTTCACGCAATAAATCACATTTTTTATTCTGACCACTTCTCGAAAACACGCTAACATCTAGCAGAAGATATGGATATCTTTGAAATAAATGTTAGGTTCCTTGAAATAAAATTGTATCGGGTAATGTTCATTTGGAAATGCGTGTAAATCGCGAAATCCTCAAAATCACTTGATGCGCATGCGGTTTACCAATGCAGCGAATTCTTCTCTTTTAATTTATACACATTTGCCAGGATTTACTTTGGCCGCTAAGATGTAGCATCGTCTGCAGTTTAGTGTGCAACAAACTGTATAACGCTTATATTATGCACAAAGTGCATACACTTTTTATGCGCATCCGATAGTGAAAACCGTGAAAAAATACATCGATCTAAACATATTTGAATAAAATCCATGAAGAACCGTGGATGTTGCATCACACAGTATTTTTTGGATAAATCGGATACAGCTCCCATGCCACTAAATTTTTCAAACCGCTGTTTTCGCACAAACGCGAGTGATGATTCACTTTCTTCATTGAAATGGAAACGATCCACATAAAACGCGAATTAGTCAGCGATATTTTGAAAAACATTTTTCGCAAATTTTTCAATTTTTGCAGTAGCCATTTCCGCCGTTCTAGTAGATGGATTTTTACGATCTGTGGTTCATATGATCCGGATCGTCGAAAAACTAAAATATCGCGGGGAACCAGTATACTCAAAACGATATTGTAAATACTGTACCCAAAAAATAGGTTTTTTAGAAAAAATATCACACTAAATTTTGGCCTTTGGCAGTAGATTACTCTGCTGCTGTGTGGGCTACATACTCAATATACATATCAGATTATGCGAAATCGCGAGTTCTTTAATCCTATAATTGGTTTTTCGAAATATCCGAATGCGCGTCCCAGTTACATAAAAAATACAAAAAACACCTGAAATCCGGCTTCAAAATGTCAGCATCCACACGCAGAGAAAAAATATTTTTCGCTTTTGTTGGAACAAACATATCTGTTTTGGTTCCAAAAATGTATTTGTTTTGTTCAAACATTGTAATCCAAATCCAAAAATACCATCTTTTGTTCCAAACATAGAAAACAAAAACAACTTTCGAATTTCCGCAATATTGTTAAAATCGTTAACAATACCGATTGTAGGAACTATCATAATCTAATTTTGTTTACAAAAAGTATTGTCAATACAGAAAACCAGCCCAGAAATTTTTGATTTGAGTGCATATACTTCTCATATACACTTTTCGCATAACTTGGATATAAATGTCGCGTATAATATTGCAATCATTGATGAACACAATACATGGTTTGCTGCATTGGCTGACAACAAAGACAAACAAAAAGCCACAAGAACCCACCACAACATAAGGAATAATTAAACACCATAACAAACATGAAAAGGAAAGAAGAATGAAACAAAACAGAAACAAATAAAAACAAGAGTCCCACAAGTACATACACACAAAAACAAAGCTAAAGGCAGCATGTCATACAAACACACCACTACTCACCAAAATTGTTTTTTCACCACGGCATCGAATAGCGAGAGAAGAGAAACAAATTTTCGAAGAAAAGAGAGAAATATTGTTCAGTTGACACAAACTATTTTTGGATTTACAATACTACATGAGGAATCCAACAATATGTTAACAATACATATTTTGCTCTTGGAATATTGTTGGATCAAACATATTTTCTTCTCTGCGTGCAAAAAAGGTGGATGCAGTGGAAATTTTGGAAAGTGATACATTAGAAGTGTAATCTTCATTTTGTATTCTCCTACTTTTACCTTGGACAGATGTCCGTCATTTGAATGGTTTAATCAGAAATCGAATAGCAATGTAAAAAACCTGTTTAGCTTCAACGTGTTTTTAACTATGTTTTTTCCTTTACGCGGTCGTAACTACCACGTAAATTAAGTTTTTTTTGCTAAATTTTTGAGCTTTGTACAAAAACATCTAAATTAATCGAGCAATATTCATAGTTACTGGTAAACTACAATAGTTCGCGTATTATAAAAGTGCAAACCTTGGTTTCATGAAAACTAAAAAATTTTGACTTTTCCTCATATACACTTTGATGAGACCAAAAATGAGCCTCATCGACATAACTGTTTTAGACCCCAATTATGTTTGGACGAAATTCGTTTCAGACAATTTGGAGTCCATTTAGCCATGTCCGTCCGTCTGTTAACTCTCGAACGAATCAACAGTTTCAAACCTAATTTTGTGTATCAAAATATTTTGTCCAAACTAAGTTTAAGTTCGAAGATGGACCATATCGGTCCACAACTTCGAGTACCTCCCCCACAAAAGTTCAAAATTTTTCTGTAAAATGCTGTGAACGATAACCATTTTCACATCGTATTATTCCTTCCAGATTTAGCTTGGGTTCGAATATGGACTACATCGGTCCTTTGAAGTGAAGTGAAGTTTAAGAGCTCCTCTCGTATCGTTATGATTTTTTTGAGTAAGTTTTCCTTGGGGCTACCTTTACGACGGTTTAATTTTTTTTCTTGCGCAAGTCCATACTTCCTGAGATATTGGCGTAAAAGCTCCAAGAAACCCTAACGGCACCAACCAAAATGGCAAGGCGCAATATAATTCTCGGAAGAAGGGTCTGATTGGTGCAGACCTTGCAAATCATATTATTTTATCCAGTCTCGTTGCAATATGGAGGATATTGGTCCCGTCCTGAGGATACCTCCCACACAAAATTCGGAATAAGTGAAGTTTAAGAACTCCCCTCGCATCGTTTTGATACTTTTTTGAGTAGATTGTTTAAGCGGCCTAATTTGCAACGGTACAATAATTTTGCGGAGTAAGTCAATACTTCCTGAGATAATGGCCCAAAAGCTCCAAACCCTGCCGGCACATACTAAAATGGCTATTGTGCAAGATAACTCTAAAACTTTTTAAAAAAATTCTTCTGACAATGGTATTAGGCTAATAGACTTTGCAGCTGCTAAAAACATGGTAGTTAGCCGTACCAGATTTAAGCATCTCGATATTCATAAGCGCACCTGGCTGTCTCCGGATCAAAGAACAGGTAATCAAATTGATCACGTTGTCATAGATGGGAGACATTCAATGAGTGTGTTGGATGTACGTTCGTTCCGAGGAGCAAATATAGACTCGGGCTCACTACCTTGTTGCAGCAAAGGTACGTACCCGTCTAAACGTTGCAAATAAAGCACGAACAGATACAACGCGAAAGTTGGACATCGGTAAGCTGCAAACACAACAGATAGCCACAGCATATTCCACTCAATTAGCCCAATTGCTTAATGAAAGCACTCCACGTCCCGATAACATATCAGCGCAATGGCAAAGTACTATCCATTCCATGCAATCATCCGTAAAATCCATACTTGGATACCAAAGACCTCCACCCTCCAGGAGTGTCGTGCTGCTACCGAAGAGAAAATGTGTCATATAGAATTGTAGCAACGCGTATCGCAAGAGGGAGGCATCGGAAGAAAATGAGAGAGTAGAAACGCCTTTTCCTCAGGAAAAAGAGAGAAATGGAAAAGCGAGAGTGTGAAAAAATTAGATCTACAGGAGCCAGAATGAAGTCCGAAAGTTTGACTAAAGAGTAAAACATCAAATTGGTGGCTTTGGTACCGGCACATCCTCCTGTAGAGACCAGCAAGATAATTTGGTAACTGACACAGATAGTGTCCTCAGGATATGGAAATAGCATTTTTCCAAACTGTTGGTGTCCAATAGTAGCAAAGACGACGAAGATACCACATATCCAATCCCAGAAGATGGTATTGAATGTATACCGCACAGCCAAGATGAGTTAAAGTCAGCAATAAACCGGCTAAAGAATAATAGGGCAGAAGGAGCCGATGGATTACCAGCCGAGCTCATCAAAACCGGAGGCGACACGCTGAGAAGGTGTAGGCATCAGCTAGTTAGCACCATCTGGCAGGAAGAACGCGTACCCGAAGACTGGAACCTGAGTATCCTGTGCCCCGTCCACAAGAAGGGAGATAAAACTGTATGCTCTAACTATAGGGGCATAAGTCTACTCCCTATTGCCTACAAGATCGTGTCAGGGATATTGTGCGAACGACTAAAGCCTATGGTCAACGAGATAATTGGACCATACCAATGCGGCTTTAGACCTGGCACGAGGTCCTCAGTTAAAATAGGAAAGAACCTCTCCGAAGAGTTTGGTACCAAACGAGGTTTCAGACAAGGAGACAGCCTTTCGTGTGATCTCTTCAACACCCTGCTGGAAAAGGTTATACGAGAGGCAAACGTCAAAAGAAGTGGCACAACCTACACCAATAGTCACATGTTACTTGCTTATGCTGATGATATATACATCATGGGCCGATCAGTAAAAGAAGTAACCGATACCTTTATGAAGGTCGAAGGAGAATCTGCTAAAGTGTGTCTGGCACTAAACGGCGAAAAGACAAAGTTGATGTTGTCGACGCGCAATGTGTCCATGATTCCTATAGTTATGAGGTAGTAAAAGACTTCGTCTACCTCGGCACCGCCATAAACACAACAAATAACATCAGTTGTGAAATAAAGAGAAGAATTGTGTTGGCCAATAGATGCTACTTTGGCTTAAAAAACAGTTTAAAAACAAGGACACATCTCATCAAACAAAAACAACGCTTTACAAAGCACTGATACTACCTGTGCTAATGTATGGTTCCGAAGCATGGATACTTGCGCAAGCAGATAAGGCAGTGCTTGGAGTGTTTGAGAGAAAAATTCTTCGAAATATATACGAGCCAATCTGCGTTGCGGCGAATATCGACGTCGTATGAACCACGAGCTGTATCTGCTAAATAACGACATCAGCATAGATACACGTATCGAGATACAACGATTGCGTTCGCTAGGTCATATCAAAAGAATGAGCGATGATGAAAATTTCAATGAGAAGTTTTTCTTTGGAAACCTCAACCTCAACAACCCGACGAAAGGGGAAAGGGAAGATGCCTTAATGCCAAATTTTGCCCACTGATAAATTAGTTGTTTTAAAATATTAAAACTACAATGGGATTAAGCGAGACAATTTTGAAAAACAAAATTGTTTTGAAAGTACTATTTTTGTTCAAAGACAAGTGGGAGTTGTACTTGTTTTTCGAGTATGGAAACTTTTTTGCAAAAAAAATTAAAACTGGCAAAAAAGTATATTCTTGCAGGTTCATAAAGAAAGCTTTTATACTTACTAGCAGACAGAGTCCGCATTGGTGACCAATAGATTTGTTTCTTTTGAGAACTTTTATACTTTATAATTCCGTCAAGGATTCCTCCCTATCTGTTTCCAAACGCGATCTAATTATTAAACAAAAAATGGTAAAGTCGAATTCTTCCGCTTTTGAGGATGTATATGTTTTTAGCATTTTCATTGCTGATGGAGAGATCTAGACTTTTTGTATATTTGCACCTCGCCATTAAGACAAATAGCCTTAAATCGTGACGTACCGTGTCACTTCCAACATTCATGTGTACGTGTTCCACGGCACATTCCAGAAAATGTAATGAACATCAGTTCATTAGTTTCCGAGATATAACATATTTAAAAATTGGCAGTGGTCGGGACTTCGGACCCAATTAGAAACATTTGATTGGGAAAGCGTTAATAAGTTTTGCAAATATAGTAATTTTAAAACAATAGGGCCTTTCGAAATTCTTCAGCAAATATATAACCTATTAAAACCACGGGACATTCCTGAACATTTTCTGAAAAATTCTTGAAATTGAGTTGAATAGTTTGGAGAGTATAATGTATTGAAAAGTGAAAAGTGTATCTAAAAAAGTACCTAGGGTCAGAGACACAACCACCAGTCTCCCAAAATGTGTGTTCAGAACTTTTCCCTACATTCCAAAATCCACAACAATATAAATTACATTCATAAAAATATACATTAAAACCTTGAAGGTTTTCTGTAAATTTCATAAAAAACCTTTCTGTAGTTTTTTATATGTTCACGGTGCTCTTGAAAAAATGTTAAATGGAATGTGCTTACACCTTGGAAGTTTTTGCGGATTCTGAAACTACAATGTTCGTAGATGAGAAAAAACAAAAAACAAAAAAAAAATCGCCGGTTAAATAAATCGCGATTTATGTTGAGATTTTTAGGGGTGGTTTAGGTTTTCACGAGTATGCTTAGAAACCGCAAGTCCTATCAAAATGGGACTAAAGAAAATGTCGTAGCTATGAAAATTCTCTACAAGATTGACGTTTATGGCATTTTCGTAGTTTTTACCATTTTGGAGATATAGAAGTTCAAATTGGGACAATGCACTGACTGTATCGCCCCCTTATAAAATTATGTCATGAAGGGTGCGCCTTAACTAACTTTTGATGAGAACCGCTTACACAGAGAAAGTTTTTGTGAATTCTGAAACAGCAGTGTTCATAAATGAGAAAAATCCAAAAACAAGAAAAAATAGCTGTAGGGATTTTTAAATAAATCGCGATCAAAATTCAAATTTTTAGGTGTTTTTTTAGGTTTTCACGATTTGGCTTGGAAACCTCAAGTCCAATCGAAATGGAGCTAAAGAAAATATTGTAGCTGTGAAAATTTTCTAGAGGATTGACGCTTATCAATTGTTCCCAGTCTATACCATTTCTGAGATAAAGAAGCTCAGTTTACATTTTTAGGTTTTTTTGTTAGTGTTTCGCGATTTTGCTTGAATACGGTAAGTCTTATCGATATGGGACCTGAGAAAATCTTAAAGCTGGAAATTCTCTACAAGACTGGCTTAAGTAACTTATCCTAAATATATAAATATATATAGGAGCTATATTCAAATCTGAACCGATTTCGATATAAATTGGCACATATATTTCTAGGCCTATATCCGGCACACATTCTAAATTTCAACGAAATTGGAAATATATAGCGTGTTTGGTGCATAAAATAATGAAATCGGCCGAAAATATAAGTGTATGGGAGGTATATCCAAATCTGAACCGATTTTGATATAATTTGGCACGTTTATTTCCAGACCAATTTTCGGCCGAAAAAATATGTATGTGGGAGCTATATCCAAATCTGAACCGATTTGAATATAATGTAGTAAATTTATTTCTACATCAAATTCCGTCACACATACAAAATTTGGAGATTGTATCTGTAACAGTTCTAAAGATATTTGCATACAAAATCTAACGGGAAATTTCAAAAAATGATATAGCCTATTTTCATTCCGGGCCATGTAGCAATGTACCCTAAACATTTCAGTAAGATCTGTTCAGCGGTTTTCGAGTCTATAAGGCACAAACAAACAAACAAACAGACAAACAAATTTCAATTTTATATATATAGATAAGTTTAAATTGGGAATTTGCAGTCATGACATTGTTTTATAAGGGGGCGATACAGAATTGAATTGAATTTGAATTGTCCCAATTTGAACTTCTATATCTCAAAAACGGTATAACCGACGAGAATACCTTATAGAGCATTTTCAATCTTGTAGAGCATTTTCATAGCTACAACATTTTCTTTAGTCCCATTTTGATAAGACTTATGGTTTCTAAGCAAAATCGTGAAAAGCTTAACAACCCCTAAAAATGTCAATTTAAATCGCGATTTAATTAAAAGCGCTCCGGCGATTTTTTTTTTTTTTTGTTTTTTGATTTTTCTCATCTACGAACATTGTAGTTTCAGAATCCGCAAAAACTTCCAAGGTGTAAGCACCTTCCATTTAAAATTGTGTTTTAAGCGGTCGGGTCTTTAGGTCCCAAAGAAACCTAAATGCTGAGATGCCACCGCCATAAAAGATAATTTTTGCAAATATTATGTTTTCAAGAATACGGCAGGTACCCCGCCCAAAAAAAAAAGAATTGAAACTGTGTTTGCCATACCATACGTTATAAGCACATATTCTCTACTACAGAAAGGAAATATAGTATTTTTTCACGATAGAACACCGGAGCGCATTGTTAATATTATAATTTTTTTAAATATCATTAATAATGCGCTCATGTGTACGAACGTTGAAATATTTAAAATATTATAAAAACCAAACAGATAAAACACAAAAATTCATTTCGGAAACTTTACATAATTTCCTTTTCTGGTAGTTTCCTTTTCTGGTACTTGTATTGTATTTTTCTAAGAAGAAAAGATCCCGAACAAAAACACTTTTTTGATTTTTAATGCGATGACAGAAATTCGCTGCGAAAAAAGAAGTTATGCAGTTATGCACTTCTCTACATTTACCATTATAAAATCAAACAAGTGAGCAAAGGCTATAGTCGGGACGGGGCCGACCATGTGATACCCTACACCACTACCCCTGTGCATAAGCTTTTCACTGGTAAACATTTCTTTTAGGAAATATAAACCGACTACCACCAAAAATAATATGCCTCTTTGTCTCTGGGACCCCCATAAGCAACCAAAATTTCGTGACCATCCGATCATAATTACGACCTGTAGCTTGATTGCAAAAAAATGGAAGAATTGGATGCATTACCGACTATTGTGGGTTCTCCCTTGTTTGACCATCTTCGCCAACTGCTTTACACCAATGTAAAGGTAATATTTTCTTCTTCCATTGACAGGCTTTGTCGTTGGAATACCCCTACTAGAAGCCAATATATTCACAAAGAATAACACTTTGAATTTGTCTCCAAATGAGTTTTTCCCCATTCCGACCCCTAAATATTATCCGGCTATCACCAAAATCAATAGGCTTCTTCCAATGTGGGACCCGCATCAACTCCCAAAAAATTCGTGACGATTCGATTAAAATTGCGACCTGTAGCGTGATTACAAACAAATCGGAAAATGGGATGCATTACCGACTATTGCGATATCTCTGTTGTTTGAGTAGCTACGACAACCTACTTTACATCGTTGTAAAGGTGATATTTTCTACTTTCCTCGCCAGGTTTTGCTTTTGATATACCTCTTAAAGAAACAGAGATTTTGGCTTTGAAATAAAACGTAGACCTTTTCTCCAAATAAGTTTTTGCCCATTCCGACCCTTGAATATTATCCGACCATCATTAAAATCAGTAGGCTTCTTCCTCTGTGGGACCCCCATTAACCCCCAAAATTTCTTGACCATCCGATCAAAATTGCGACCTGTAGCGTGATTACAAAAAAATCGGAAAATGGGATGCATTATCGGCTATTGTTATATCTTCGATATTTGACCACCTACGACAACCTGCTTTACACCGTTGTAAAGGTGATATTATCTACTTTCCTTCTCAGGTTTTGCTTTTGATATACCTCTTAAAGAAACAGAGATATTGGCTTTGAAATAAAATGTTGACTTTTCTCCAAATAAGTGTTTGCCCATTCCGACCCCTAAATAGTATCCGACCATCACCAAAATCAATATGCTTCTTCATCTGTGAGACCCCCATTAACCCTGAAATTTTCTTGACGATCCGATCAATATTGTGACCTGTAGCGTGATTTCTAAAAAAATAGAAAAATGGGATGTATTACCGACTATTGCGATATCTCCGTTATTTGGTTACCTACGCCGACCTAGTTTGCATCATTGTAAAGACGGGATCTTCTACTTTCATAGTCAGGCTTTGCTTTTGGAAAATTTTCAACCAAAGCTGTGATATTTGTCAATATAATTAAAATCGCAAAAATGAAAATTGGGGTTTTAATTGCTACTATTGCGATATCTTCGTTGTTTGATCACCTACGAGCACCTACTTTACATCATTAGAAAGGTGATATTTTCTGCTTTTATTGTCAGGTTTTGCTTTTGGTATACCTTATATAGAAGCTGAGATATTGGCTATGGAAAAAACGTTGTCTTTTTATCCACTTAAGTTTTTTGCCCTTTCCGACCCCTAAAAATTATCCGACCATCACCAAAATTAATAGGCTTCTTCCCCTCCGGGACCCTCATCAACATCCAAAATTTCGTGACGATCCGATCAAAATTGCGGCCTGTAGCGTGATTACAAGGTTTAGATGGACAGACGGACAGACGGACGGACGGACGGACGGACTGACGGACACACATAGCCAGATCGACTCAGCTCGTCGAGACATTCATTTTGATATATATAAGTATGGGTCTACGACCATTATTTCGATGCGTTACAAACTTTTTGGCCAAAACCAACTTATAATACCCTCCCCACATAGTGGTGTAGGGTATAAAAATTAAGTGGCTCAATGAAACCAATGGTATTGTCGTCTTCCATGGATAACAACACCGAATTGGTATATCAAAACCCTTGCAAATTTATTTTTTATAGTGTTGCTTTCCTAATAAACACTCCAGACTTGATAAAATATTGCAAATTTTCCACTGGGCTATAACGTTCTTTTTGAAGATTTTTTTTAATTTTTATATTTTATTTAAGAATATATATGCTAATTCATATAAATGTATTCACTATTTTATTTAACTAAACTTCAATATAAAACATAAATCTATGTATGTTAAGAAACAATATTGACTAACATTTTTGATTAGGTTAATTATGTTAAATGCAACATTATATTACACAGTTTTTTTTTTTTCATATAAATAATAAAAATATATTAATTTTAAAACAAAAGTCACAATGTGACACTAAAATTATATATTAATAAATATTTGGAATTCTCAATATATATTTATATGTTTAAAAATAAAAACGTAATTAATAAATTAAAATAACAGCATGCGAAAATTTCGAATATTAATAATAATGTTTTTTTCTACAAATACAATTTCAAATTATAGACATACAAAATAAATCACAAGCCCACGCACACATCACAACTGTATGCGTGCCTGGTCCATATGAACGAAAAAAAAAAACAAACAACTATTCAACATAAAAAATAAATTAGTAAAAAAGTAACAATAAATATAAGCAAGGGCATTGACAAGTTCATGGTTAGTTTTGAACAAAAAACTTTACACGTGACAATCAAATAGAAAGCGTTTCAATGGAAATATTATCTTTTTCTCATAAAAATCCTTTTATTGTTTGTTTTGTTATATTCTCATAATATTTACTGCGACGCCAAGCAGCATTGGGCTTGGCGGTTGTGGCATTAAGATTAGTATTGCATTTTGTTTTACTAGCAGGAGATGTTGTCGATATTGAAGCATCATCATATACATCACAAGAAGAGCTCACCTCTGGTGTCACGGACAATGGTGCTGTGGCGCATTCGGTCAGCACTTCCAATGTGGGGGCATCAACAATGCCAGCCACCTCTAATTCAGTTTCTGATTCAACGGGTATACTGTCCACAAAGAGTTCTTCAGTTTCTGCTGGAGTGGGTGTATCACTTTCACTGTGCAAATCTTCAATATCAGCCAAACTACTAGGATCTTCAAGATCATCGTCGTCGTCCCCGTCCAAGGGACCATCACCACTGTCAGACAATTTTGTGGGTGTTTTATTTGCATCCTGTTGGGCGGAGATAAAACTTTGTTCCGATTCATCAAATGACATATTGAACGGTGAATTAACATCGGGCATATCAAAAGCCAGTGTTGAATCATCACCCTCGCTATAATCGAATGAACCCTTGTTACAGCTCATGTAGGATGATGTACGTCCCTCGGAAGCCGTAACAAATGAATCATCTTCTGTTGAACGGGAATGCCAATCCTGAAAAAAGAAATTAAATTTGATTAAAATCAGGGTTTTGTAATTAAAGATAGTTGCTATTTGCCAGTTTTTAAATTTCCGAATTGCTGAATAATAAGAAGGGTATCAGCATGGTAGCATGCCTACCCTAACAGTATTCAAATGTATGGAGTATTTAGTTGCATTTAGAATTCGAATCCTGCAGTGATTTAAACACAGGTTAGAATATCTTGGGTTATACGTAGTTCATTGCCATATTAAGGGAAAAATAAAAATTCGACATAAAAATTTGCGTTCGGGTAGCAGAATGCACGTTCCGAGACATATTCACTGCTGCAGTCACTCGTCATATCCCTGCTGATCAAATACCCGAAGTGAGACCAAACTTTACGGGATCAGCAAAATTAACGTGATGAGCATCGTCGTGCAAACCCCAATGATTCCAGAGTCTGGGAGCTGACAGGTTGGTCGGTGAGCAGAAGCCGAACAAGTTCTTAAATCATCTGCAGAGTTGCAACATTGGAACCGGAATGTAAATTGTGAGCAACGGTTAAGTCACTCTCGACCCATGGAAAGGAGGAAGATAGGACCTCAGTCACGTTTGGCGACGTTACGCTGACTTATCCGAAGAGGTCCGCTAGTTATTTCAATCCACAGTTTATCGGGTACCCCGGGAGTGACAGGGAGAATAGAAGAATACTACGTCTCATTAAATTTTTTCCTGCCGAGGAACCATCACTATTAATGGATGATGTTTCGTATGTCATCAAGAACTCTAAATTTTCAAGCGTTGGGTCCTAATGGAATCTCTATGGTAATGCTGAAACAGCTGGATGAGGCGGGAGTCGATTTTGTCACTAAAATGCTCAATCTGTCTCTAGCCACCCACATCGCTCCCCAAGTCTGGAAAATGGGCAGGGTGGTCCCGTTACTAAAGCCAGGCAAGAATGCCAGCAAAGTTGAATCGTACAGACCGAATTCGCTTTTATCGCCCGTAACAAAGACCCCTGCGGTTTTAGTCCTCCTCTAACGTCAGATATAACTATACAGTTGCCGATCATCTCTTGACATATCAAAAGCCTTTCATCTGTCGCTGTTGGAGGACAAAGAATAGACAACCCTCCGGCCAAGTTTGAAACGTTGGATAATGTGTGGACGGCAGTCGTACGTGGAATTCAGGAACAGGAAGCTCAAGCCCCGTAGAGTGAAAAAGGGAGTTCCCCAAGATGGGGTGATATTGTCGGAACTGTTTAACCTCTACCTCTCCTGTATTCCGCCCTCTCCCGACGACTTTCAGATGGTATGCAGATTACAGTACGATCTTGGCGTCAGATATCTTCCCTGATGTCATTTGTAAAAGACTGAACTTCTATTTGACTGATCTTAGCACCTTTTACCACGTGAGGAATATGCACTTATCCGCCAATAAATCTACGGCTTCCCTGTTGACCACATGGACGGCAGAGGTGAGAACAGAGTTGAATGTCATAGTCGAAAGAAGCAGAATTCCGACCACAAACTACCCCAAACTTATAGTGGTCACATTCGCCAGCATGTTTATGTCGTCCGCGAATACCACAGTTGTCTGAGATGTAGGAACAAGGTCCATATATTGCCAGCCGGCAGCACTTGGGGTGCCTATAATGAACCCTTGATGACCACATCTAACTCGGTAGGTCGGTCTGTGGTAAGCTATGCGGCACCTGTATGGTTTGCGAATATATGCAAGTGCAACGCGATGGAAAAAAGTCAGGGAGCCTCCAGATGTATTCTGTGGACCATCAGCATGAGGAGGCAAATATTCTTCCAATACAGCAAGGCAATGGTATGCTTTCGTTGCAGTATTTGCTCGGGTGCTACCGCGGATAGGAGCGCACCCCCCTCCCCCTCACGTTGGCTTGTCAGAAGTGATCTTTATAATCTAGAAAGAGATGAACAACATTACAAGAAATAACACCTAGATCAATAAGCAACTATCGTGTGATTGCGGCCCTCGGAGAACATCCCCCATCTATCGCAGCTGAGAAGCGTCAGCTGCCACGACAAACCAGAGTAATTTTGGCTCAACTACTTTCCGGATGGTGCAACCATCTAAATTCCTACAGGGCAAGGATCGATTACATCGGCGGCACAGGACCGCACGACAAACTGCACCTTTTGAACTGCCCAGCCAAACCAACACAACTAACTCCTGGTTACATTCCATCGAAGCAACCACATTCCTTGAACTGGAAATAGACCCAGAGCCATAATAAGCAGAAAGCGAACGTGCATAAATACATATCAACTACTCTTACAACAACATAGTCTACACAAAACAGAATTATCGCATTGTGAATTTATGACAATAGCATATCATTGTCATTGACATAAATGGATGAGAAACTCGGGCAATGTATCTGTTCCGCTGCCAGATCCACATGTAGGGGATGGGTTCACTTCCAAGGCTGGTCTGATCTTAACCGCCTCCACGACTACCTTGATAGGAATTATGTTGATGCTTGCTGCACCAGAACATCTCCCAGTGTGTCTCCAAATTCGTTGGCGGAATACTAGACACGCCGCAGTTGTATGGTTACAGCGAAGGAAGAGGAGGATTCGCATACCTTATACTGCAATCTGTCCGGTATAGACATATTCCGCTTGAGCTTGAAAGTTAATTTTACCCCCAAGAAAATATATGGCGGTAACAGTAAATTGTAGGGACTGCTGAAAAAGAGTTGCTTACACATTAAGCAACACCGCCGATGAATAATTATACCCTATATTTTATATGCCTGATATTAGTTTCTTTTTGAAATGCAATAACCGTCCAGTGCTAGGGACTTTAATGATCATCGTGAATTCCGTCCCAGACAATGTTCAGAAGGGTACAGCGCTGGACAAGAAAATTTTATGGCACCATATTTTGCATGGTGAACGAAGACGCTTCTACGAGGATAAGAGGAGATCGAATTTTCCGGGCATCATCAAAACAGCAGCTGTTGTTACATACCTGCTGGTTGAATACCCGAAATGCAGCAGAGGCGACGGGACCTGTAGACGAGCATGAACAACTTCGTCGTACGGACCCATTTGAGCACCCCGGTGGTGATAGGGCGAAGTGAAGGGTGCTACGGCACTTATATTACCCGCTATAGGGGCCAGGCAATGATACTATCAGAGGCGAATCATACAGGTTGAATTCCCTCTTGTCGCCTGTAGAGAATATTAGAGAGCTACCACTTATCCCCTTGATAAGAAGGAGTTTCCCAGTTGCATCAGCATGGATTCGGAAAAAATTCACAAATTACATGTCATATCTACACATATCATTCGAGGACTAAACAAGCCATGCGACCAAACAGTCATGGAGGCGCTAGACCTATCGAAGACTTTCGATACCGTCAACCATGCATATGGAGAGTTCGAAAACAAGTTTGAAACGTTAGATAGCCAATTATATGTGTGGACGCCAGTCGTTTGTGGAATTCAGAAATATGACGTCTAAGATCCGTAGTAATAGTAGGTAGGGGTATATCTCCGGAACTCTTAACCGCTACGCCAATGAAATTCCACACCCTGCAGATAGCGTAGAGATGATAAAGTATGCTTAGGCTTGTGCGATCTTGTACAATGTGATAGGTTTTCCATCTGAAGAATATAAAAATATCCTCCGCTAAATCACCTGCCATATTGCTCATTACCTGGACGTATATTGTCTTGTGTGAAGACATGTTAATTTTTTTAACACAAGCCAAGCCTAATTGCGACAAGATCAGTAGTAGGAACAAGGTCTTTAAATCGCTGGACGGCAGCACTTGTTTTTCTGAAATGAAACCTTGTTGACCTCTTTTAAAACAATAGGCCGGTCTGTGGCGCTAGTGTAATATGCAAATGTTATCGCTATTCAGTGGAATAATATTTAAACCTGCCAGAATGCTGCCCTGAGGACGACAACACTAGGAGACAAACATTTTACCGGTGCATCAGCACAATAGAAGTTGTCGTAGCAGTACCTGCTTGAGGGTTATTGCCGTGGCATCCCTGCCACAAGTTAGTGGACAGACTTCCCCACCCAGCCATGTCAGGGGAGATCTCCATGATCTAGGGAGATATGCACAAGCGGGAACCTCTAAATCAGCGGGCCTATCAGGTAGACCTGAATAACATTCACACTGATGCACATAACTGATAAACATATGTATATGAACGAACGAAACTATTTGCGTTGCTACAACAACAACCAAAATATCGGTACCATTTGGAGTAGAACAGTTTCTATTATAAGTTCTGTTATAACCACCTAGGTAAGCAATTAGTTTTCACTTCTCCATTTCTCAAAACAACTAATTTATCTGGAATAAGGATTAAAGCTGTTGCGTAGGTGATACCAGAAGGAATGGATCGACATAGTTCATTTTGAAGTAGATCATGTACCTGTTTTTCAATAGGTACCGCGCCCTACAGTCATTTCAGCTGGTTACCGTATACGTTAGGGGTTTTACAGCACTATGTCAGAAAGCATGGACTTTCCCACGAAAAACACAATCAAGTAGCAACATCCGTATAATCTTCCAAATGATCTTCGAACATATCCTAAACTGTACTAAAATAAAACTCCCAGCAAGTATTCGGATCCGTTAGTCATTATGTAACCCATTACAAAGTAATGTAAATAAAAAATAACTACCTTTATTACTCCTTACTATATTATATGCGTGTGTGTCCGACTACAACTCCTAGGGTTGTATGTTCAACGCTCACCGTCGGCACGCGAGTTTTTATACCCTCAGCATTTACGCTAGCGAGGGTATATACACTTTCATAAGGGCAAAATGTGCCTCATCGAAATAATGGTTTTAGACCCCAAGTAGGTTTGGACGAAATGTGTTTGGAGTTGATTTAGCCATGTCCGTCCGTGTGTCTGTCTGGCTAAGTGGAGCGCACGATAAGTCTCGAACGGATCAGCCGATTCGGTCCAAAATTTGGCTTTCGTAATATTTTGTCCAAACTTAAAGCTCGAATATGGGTTATATCGGTCCACTCCTTCCAGTCCCACCCCACACAAAAGTTCGGAAAATTTGTGCGCACCATAATTCCATTCTTTGCACATCGTGAAATTTCTACCAGATTTAGATGAGGTTCCAATATGGACTCAATCGGTCCACTCCTTCGGGTACCTCCAACACAAAATTTCGGAATAGTTCAGTTTAGGAACTGCTCTTGAATCGCTTTGATTTTTGTTGTAGCAACTTTTATTCACTGCCCCCATACGATGGTACAAGTTCCATCTGGGGCGAGCCCATACTTAGTGAGAAAATAGCCTGAAGGTTATAAAAAACCCCTATGACACCGTGTGATCCCGAAAGGACCTGCCGATTCAGTCCCAAATGTGGCCTTTGTAATATTTTGTACAAACTTAGTTTAAGTTCGAAGATAAGCCAAATCGGTCCACTCCTTCAGGTACCTCCTCCATAAAAGTTTAAAAATGTTCGGAAAAATTGTGCGCACGATAACTCTTGAAGAGAGTGGCACACCCTAATATATCTACCAAATCAGGTTCGAATATAGACTATATTTGTCCACTCCTTCGGGTACCTCCCACACAAAATTTTGGATAAATTCATTTTAAGACCTGCTCTTGCTTCACTTTGATTTTTGTTGAAGCAACTTGCATTCGCTGCCTCAATTACGAATGTAAAAGTTTTTCGGGCAAGTCCATACTTCTTGGGAAAACAGACAGAAAGTTATAAAAAAACCCTATGGCACCATATATAGTGGCTGGAGAGCTGGAACCAATATTGCGTTCATCCACACTTTGAATATTGTAATATTTCTTCGGGTATTAGATGAAATTCGAATGTGGTGCTTATAGCTCCACTCCTTCCGGTACCGCCTCCACAAAAGTTCGAAAATAATCGCTAAAATGGTACGCGCGATATCTCATACACGTAGCAAATAAGTTAGTTTATGTTCAAATGTCCAACCCTTGGGGTACCACCTACATAAATGTTGAACATTTTTGTGTGGTTAAGGGGTCGGTTTTGTCGGTTCATACTCTCAAAAATTTTTAAAACCCCCCTAAATACATAAGTTTTTTTTTGGGAAAAAATATTTCAATCCACACAGGCTGAGGGTATATCTCTGTCGGCAAAGTCGACTGACACTTTTTTACTTTTCTAAAAACAGTTGGTAGTGCACATGTAGGCGTTTTAACAACCATTACTGTTCGTACTCGTAGCACAGTGTGTAGTGTGTTCGGCTTCAAAACAGAAGTTCGCATGATCAAATCCAGCAGAGAGCAAAATAAAATGAGTATATAAAGTGTGTTGAAATTGAAAACAAATTCCACCTTAACTGTTCTATAAATAGAACATAAGTTTTTTTAGGTCAATTTTCAACTGCTAGTGGCCACAGAATAACTAGTTATTCTAGTACCCAGCAAAATTTAAAGGAAGGGGTTCTATGAGATGACGTGATTTCATGGCATCTTTTGCATTGGTTCAAACGAAGACGTGAAAGATCTGATCTTTTCATTAGCATTTGAACCAATGCAAAGGAAGTCATGAAAGATCCGATCATTTCATGTTAAAACTCTCGTCGTAATGATAATGTCATTGTAAAGAGTTGGTGAAAATGACATGCCAAAGCATTGGTGGAAATGACATGCCAAAGCATTGGTGAAAATGACATGCCAAAGCATTGGTGGAAATGACATGCTTTGGATCCAAAAATGAATAGCATCTTTTGGGGTCCACGCTCATATAAAATTCATCGATGAAGATGCTAAAAAGATGACATGACAGATCACTTGCACCCATGATTGAATGGCACTTTGGCATCGAACATTTTACTGGGTAGTTATAGAATAACTAGTTATTCGGTACAACATGCCCTTGTTAAAATAATGGTTTAGTAGGAGTTAGTACGTAGTTAAGACTAAAAAAAGTATATAAAAATCCATTATTAAGTAATGATTTTTTTTTTTTTTTTTTTTGCTGGTAAACTAAATTTGGACAAAATATTAGTTTGGACCAAATTAGTTGCTCCGTTCAAGAGATATCGTCCGTACCACTTTACTGAAATTTTTCGAACTTTGGTGTGAGACACTCGAAGGAGTCGACCGATATAGTCCATCTTCAAACTTAAACTAAGTTTGGACAAAATATATATTACGAAGGCCAAATTTTGGACCGACTTGGCTGATCCGCTCGAGAGCTATCGTACGCTCCAGCCATTACACATGGTGCCGTGGGGTTTTTACAGCTTTCGGAAGAATGGGATTGCGCTGAAAAAACTTGTAAAGGGGCAGCGAATACAAGTTGTTGCAACAAAAATCTAAACAGGCCTTAAACTGCACTTTTCCGAAATTTGGAGTGGGAGGTACCCGAAGGAGTAGACCAATAAAGTCCATCATCGAACATAAAAGAAGTATTGGGAAAATATTAAAAAGGTAAAATTTTGGACTGAACCAGGTCATCCGTTCGAGAGTTATTATGTTTTTTACAGCTTCCGGCATTTTTTTCGGGAAGTATAAGCTTACCCCTGTACGTGTACAACACAAGTTCAAGCGAAAAGAATCAAACAAATTAGCTGCACTTTTCCCAAATTTTGTGTATGTATGGATCAAATCGGTTACATACTGCCCTCGACAGTTATCGTGCACACAATTTTAGCGAAAACTTTTGAACTTTTGTGGGGGAGGTACCTGAAGGGGTATACCGAAATGGTCCATCTTCAAAACAATTTGGGCAAAATATTTTAAACCCAATTGGTTGAATGATTGAATTGGGATGTTATCGTGCGCTCCATCCAGCCAGACAGACGGACGAACATTGTTCAATCGGCTACAAATTTTCTACAACGAAACATACAATTCTTTCAATTTGGCCGTATGAAAGTGAATATCCCCTTGTTAGGCTGAGGGTATAATAATTAGCCTGAAGGCTGGGGGAATAAAAATAATAAACCTTAAACTTACCTCACTACTTGTACTCCTCAGTGTTCCCAATTTCTTATCACGTGGACTCGTTAAATTCGATTCAACTTCTGCATTGTGTTGTGAATTCTCTTGGATGTCTCGTATTACCGAATCCAAGGATTCGGCTACTTCGGCAATATCTGTTAATTTGCCCGTAATGGCCGAGCAGGCTAAACCATTACTACCCACTGGATTGATGACAATTTTGGTGGGATCTGTGGCCAAACGAGTTGCTGTAGAATCTATGGTGCCACTGGTGGTGCTACTGGTATTGTTGCTGCTGCCCGATATTGAACTCTCCATAGAAGGACTGGGGGCAATTATTTCCGAGGGTAAATCTTCAATCACAATGCTGGAATTATTATTGATATTATTATTATCATTATTATTAAGATTATTAGCTGATTCAGAGGAGGCCAAAGTATATGGTGTTGGTGGTATTGAAATGGCATTGTTTTCTTCAACCCAAGTATTTACTTTGGTTGTTTTACAAATTTCTGGCATTAAATCCACCAAATGAGGTGAAGGTAATTGGGAATTATTTGATATATCAAGAGGGCTGTTTAGAGTTTCATCAGTTGGTTGTTTTGGAGCATCAACTTCTGTGGCTTGGGTTTTTAGAGAATAATTGGTCTCTGAGAGTAAAGGAGACGTCTCTTTGGTTTCATAGCTAAGAGTTACAACTTCAGTTTTCATTTTATTCAACAAATCATGAACACTAGTGGTGTCATTGGTGTCATCTGATGTGTTTACATTGTCGCTTTCCTCAGATGGAGACTTATTTGAAGGTTGCAATGTCAACTCATTTTTGGGATCAGTTTTTTCTTGCATTGTCGTAGTAGTTGGCAGTACAGAAGCCTTGTCTTCAATTTTATCGCAAACTAAATTTTCCATAACAGAATCAGAAACATTTTCCTTAGAGACAGGCTCATTTTCATCACTAGTAGTTTGGTTCTCATTAGTACTGCTGCTATCCGAAAGCTTTTCATTGAGTAAATCTTGAACTTCTTGGCTAAACGATGGACTCATGGCTTTGTCATTGCTTGGCAAATCTTGGCGTGACAAACCCTTTGAAGCATTTTGTTCACTCTCAACTAAACTCTTTAAGAAATTTAAGCCCTCCAATTTAGGTTCTTCTGAAGATTGTGACTTCTCGCCACCACTCAAGATTTCCGCGCGCGTTACATTATTTTCGACGACCGCCGCATTTGTTTCGAGATCGACATTTCCTTCCGCCTCGTCCGTTTTATTTTTCGAAAAAATATTACGAAACCGTGAAAACATTTTGAAAAAAACTACTTCACCGAACTACCGTTACGCGTTTATTATTTTTCAAAAATTTACTTCGTTATCTTAGCGACGAAGATGAATTTCTTTTTTAAGTAAATTTGTCTGGTTTTTTCCGGCGTTCTCTTGGTAATTATTTGTTGTGGCCACAATATGTGTGGACGACTGCCAACTATAATATTTGATTGGGAAATATGAATGTTTTTTCAACAATCAATTACGCGTCGCTGTAGAAGAAAACATCAAACTTTTTTTACTGTTTTGTGCCGTGTTCACGTTCCCAAGTAAAACATGAAAAATGTTTCGTGGTTTTTTTTTCTTCTTTTTCCTTTAGATTTGTTCAACTGAACTTCAGACAATTATTGCTCACACAGGCCAAGCAAATATGTTTTTTACTAACAGAAATATTGAAAGCAAACCACACAAGTGTATTTGTGTCGTTGTAGGTTTTTTCCTGGATATTTTTAGATATAAAATTTTGTATTTCTTAGGGACCACTTTCTTAAAAAAACGCACACAAAAATTAAAATTCCTTAGATAAACTGATTTGTTCCCTAGTCGTTTGCCGAATTTTAACACAATTCTTGTTGTCTTGTAATAGTCTCACTCTTTAATTAAAGTGAAAATAGTCCGGGACATGAAATATAACACGTTCGCCCGGCTTATTTGAAATTTTCTTTTGGGGGGAACAGCAACAATGTGCTTTTCGTCTGTGTCGCTGTGGGACTTTTTTTGTTTGCCGGTTTGCTTTGTTTTTGTTTTGGGGTTGACACATAAATTTATTTTGCCGCGTTGCTGTCTTTTTTTCTATTTTGTCGATTCGTTTCAAGTTCGTTTTTAGTTAAAATGGATTGTTCCACGCTGGACCGCTCTCAAAAATATACTAAACGTTTTCTCAATGAAATCTTCCTGTTCATAATGAAGAGATCTCACTTTGGTGACTTTTTTCACTTTTATAGTTTCTTAGTCAATGTTTTTGCTTTTTTTGAGTGCTTTGTATTTTCTGATTGTTTTAATAATTTGTATTAGAGTGTTTTGTTTTTGCCTTGTTTTGGTACAGTGGTACATACGAGGGGCACTAAAAACTTTCTGGCTTAGGCAACACGCAGTGTCGCCAGGCGTCATTTGTCATTTTTTAGCTTGACAGTTTTTAGCTTAAGCGTACTCAGGACAGTTTGACATACGACCATGTGTTGGGTTGTTCACAGTGACTTCAAAAAATCACTTTGCAAAAAAATGGAATTTACTTGTGAACATTTTCGTCCCATTATTTTTTCACAACTTTCGACGAGGATAATCATGGCAATAGTGCATCAATTAAATATTTGTATGCCGATAAAGGACCATCCTATAGCCCTATGAAAAACTGGTAAGGGTCGTCCAAATCGTGCTGCTTCAAGCGACATTTTAAAATAGTCACAGACGACGAATCATGGATCTATGCTAAGGAGCCCGAAACAAAACAGGAATCGACCGTTTGGGTCTTCGAAAGCGAGCCAAATCCAACGAAAGTTGTTCATGGAAAAAGCACTTCAAAGTAAATTGTCGTCTGTTTCTTCGGCTAAACTGACCATGTGGCTACTATACGGCTTGAGGAACATAGAACGCTTAATTTTGAGTTGTTCACTTCAATTTGTTTGCCTGAAGTCTCCTGAGAAATTCGAAAAACTAACAAGAGAAGACGAATCGTTCTGTATCTTGACAATGTGAGCTCTCACGCATCGCCAGCGCCTGTTTGATCGGACAAAAGCGTGGAATTGATGGGTCATGCGCCGTACATCTCTGACCTGGGATCCAATGACATCATTTGATTCCAGAACATCAAGGAAACAAGTGAGCAAAGGCTATAGTCGGGACGGGGCCGACCATGTGATACCATACACCACTACCCCCGTGCATAAGCTTTCCAATGGTAAACATTTCTTTTAGGGAATATAATCCGACTACCACCGAAAAAAATATGCCTCTTTCTCTCTCCCCCATAAGCAACCAAAATTTCGTGACCATCCGATCAAAATTACGACCTGTAGCTTGATTGCAAAAAATGGAAAAATTGGGTATATTACTGAATTTTCAATATCTCGGTTTGCTCACTTACGCCAACATACTTTGCATCAATATAAACGAGATCTTTTCTTCTTCCATTGACGGGTATTCCTTCTGGAATACTCCAACCAGATGTGGAGATATTCGCATAAGAAAAAAACGTTGACTTTTCTCCACATAAGCTTTTCGCTTATTCCGACTCCTGAATATTATCCGACCATCACCAAACTAAATAGGCTTCTTCCTCTGTGGGACCCCCATTAACCCCTAAAATTTCGTGACGATCCGATCAAAATTGCGACCTGTGGCGTGATTACAAAAAAATCGGAAATGTGATGCATTACGACTATTGCCATATCTCTGCTATTTGACCACCTACGACAACCTACTTTACATCGTTGTAGAGGTAATATTTTCTACTTTTCTTGCCAGGTTTTGCTTTTGATATACCTCTTAAAGAAACAGAGATATGGGCTTTGAAATAAAATGTAGACTTTTCTCCAAATAAGTGTTTGCCTATTCCGACCCCTGAATATTAATTGACCATCATCAAAATCAATAGGCTTCTTTCTCTTTGGGACCCCCATTAACCCCCAAAATTTCGTGACGATCCGATTAAAATTGCGACCTGTGGCGTGATTGCAAACAAATCGGAAAATGGGATGTATTACCGACTATTGCGATATCTCCGTTATTTGGTTACCTACGCAGACCTAGTTTGCATCATTGTTAAGATAGGATCTTCTACTTTCATAGTCAGGCTTTGCTTTTGGAAAGTTTTCAACCAAAGCTGTGATATTCGTCAATATAATGAAAATCGCAAAAATGAAAATTGGGGTTTTATTTGATACTATTGTGATATCTTAGTTTTTTGATCACCTACGAGCACCTACTTTACATCATTAGAAAGGTGATATTTTCTACTTTCATTGTCAGGTTTTGCTTTTGGTATACCCCATACAGAAGCTGAGATATTCGCTTTGGAAAAAAAACGTTGTCTTTTTATCCACCTAAGTTTTTTGTCCTTTCCGACCCCTAAATATTATCCGACCATCACCAAAATCAATAGGCTTGTTCCCCTCCGGGACCCCCATCAACATCCAAAATTTCGTGACGATCCGATCAAAATTGCGACCTGTAGCGTGATTACAAGGTTTAGATGGACAGACGGACGGACGGACGGACGGACTGACGGACGGACACACATAGCCAGATCGACTCAGCTCGTCGAGGCATTCATTTTGGTATATATAAGTATGGGTCTACGATCATTATTTCGATGCGTTACAAACTTTTTTCCCAAAACCAACTTATAATACCCTCTCCACATAGTGGTGTAGGGTATAAAAAGACCTGATCAACGATTTTCATCGCCAGAAGATGGTGTAAAAGCGTTTAAAAACCAGGTTTTAGAAGTGTCGTCAGGCCAGGTGGCAAAAACTCTTGTAAATAAATTTCTAAAAAAATCAGTAGATATCAGCACGCCTCTATCAAGGTTCAATCAGTACAAATCGCCTTATATATTCAAGCTTCACGTTGACTGACTTTCTCAATATGGATGGGTGATAAGTGATAAGTGGTAAATTCTTAACAATCCTGTCTGTCATTATGCAAAGTGATCTGGTACAACTGTCAATGGGCCCACAATTCCCGATTTCCAGCCTCCCGTTTTGGACGGAGATGCTTAGGAACTTTTTTTCGGCAACAAAATACATCGGCACAATCCTGGACCAACGTTTGACTTGGAAAAGGAAAGCTCAGGAGCGAACGAAGAAAGACCTAATTGCACTCTGCTCCTACCAGAAATCTATTGGGAAACATAAAGCGGACTTGTCTGGTGGCAAGCATCTGGGAATAAAGCATTACTGTCCAAATTATCCAAAACTGCGTCAATTCTGATTTAACGGCTGAATCAAAAGCGATCTTTAGGTCACCTTGAACGTGATCTTAAATCTCCATCCTATGGATACCCTGATCTAGTTTCAGGCCGCAAGGAGGGATTTTTAGGCTCCCAGTCAAGATGGTGTAGGACTTCACATTTCGTACATGGAAAGTTCTTAAACTATCAATCCTTAACAAACTAACTGCAGTTGCGTACGCTATTACATACGCGCACCCTTTAGATTTGGCTCATTATCAATAATTTATCCAAATAAGAACATTTGTGATGAAGGTAACTCTCCTCTGAACGGTCTTGCTATCAGGAAAGCAGAAGAATCGTCAAAAGAATTTTGAAGC
Source organism: Musca autumnalis (assembly GCF_047663935.1). Lineage (NCBI taxonomy): Eukaryota > Metazoa > Arthropoda > Insecta > Diptera > Muscidae > Musca > Musca autumnalis. The sequence goes on along the minus strand of NW_027411977.1, from coordinate 93,073,608 downwards.
AATCCTACAGGACTGGTGACTACATATGTCAATAGTCAAGCGGCCCTTTATGCTCTCAAGCCCTCGACGATATCTTCTCAAGCTATCTTTGTTTGCAGGAAAGCTCTGCAGGTCATAGTTATATAATGGGAAACGAATTAGCAGATGAAATAGCTCCAAATGTCTATTAAATCTGTCCGGCCAATAATGTGTTACTACAGATCTACCTAGAGATCTGGCTCTTGGAACCTGGATGCAGGTAATCCAGTGTTCTTTCGCCGTAGAATGGCCTCCTTCCTCTTACTTGATAAGTTAGGGATCGAAATGAGTGTAGAATTTATTACGGGCCATTGCAAATATGTACCAAATCGTTGTGGACCAAATAGGTTATACCTTTCGACAGTTATTGTGCAAAGGCGTTGACTGATCTTCGAACCAAGACAAAGTTTGAACCAAATAGGTTGATGCGTTCGAGAGTTATCGTGAGCATTATCCACTTAGATTGAGATACAGACTGACAGAGATGACAGAGATTGTTTGAAACGGATTTCGTCCAAAAATATTTGAGGTTGAAAACCATTTTTCGATTAGGCACATTGTTGATTGTGCCAAAGTGCATATTCCCCCTTAGTCTAAAGGATGAGGGTATATAAAAAAAGACAAGTATGCATTTTTTAATAACCGACGTATGTTGTCCATCACGGCACCAAAATGTTGACCATGCTTTTCCCTTCATGTGCGGTAAGTCATATGGGCCAAGTAAGGGCTTTACGGCGGATGACCCATCAATTTGTCCGCGTTTTGGCCGATCAAAAATACGCTGCTATTAGCCAATGTGTGAGAACTCGCATTGCCATGGTGCACAATGATTCGTCTTCTTTTGTTCGTTTTTCGAATTTCTCCGAAGACTTCAGGCAACAAAATTGTGGTGTACCACTAAGATTTGACTTCAAATGAATTTTAAAACACAGCGATCTCATTTTTTAACATTTCTTGGCACCAATCAACACGAGCCTTTTTCTGTGGTACGGCCAGGTGTTCATGTCATATCGAATGTATGCTGATGGTATAAATTCCCAAGGATGTCTCTATTTCACAGTATGCCACATGACGATCTTGAATTATAGTTCGTTTTTGGACGACCTTCGTCTCTGAGCGAACGATCGAATTCAATAAACCATCGATGTCATCGATGCACTCTTTCCGTGATGAACCACGTTGAAAGTTATGGAAAATCATCGGACGAAAATTCACAAGTCCATTTTTGGCAAATTAATCAACCACTGCAAACAACGCAAAACATTGTCGTACGTAGGGTTTTGGGTAGGGAAAACTCGGAAATATATATTTATGTTTATCACAACTCATGCTGAAAGATTGTATAAACTATGTGATAAGTTAGGAACCTATGATGACGAATTATATGACCGTCTCTTTTTTACCATAGAATAATAGTCCAGTCAAAATAGACATTGAAATAGCAAAAATTCCCACAGAGCTGAATTTTGGTGGAGAGCTAGGTTTTGCCATTATAAGCAACGTCCTAAAAGTCCCCATCGATCCCATGTGTGCAAAAAAAATTATTCGGGGTCAAAGGTCAAATTTTAAGGGTTTTTTAGGTTTTCGGATTTATTTTTTGAAAACGGTTGATCTAATCAAAAAGTGTCCAAAGTAAATATTGTAGACAGGAAAATTATCTACAAGTTTGACTTTCATAATTTTTTTCCTAGGAGGAACCATTCTTGAGATATAGCTGTTCTAAAAAACACATGATTTTTATGCACTTATAAGGGAAATATGCACATATTCAGACGAACCGGCTAAAATAAGCGAAGTAATAGGGTCTGTCCCCCCAAAAAATATATATTTTCTTGAAGAGCGAAATTATTGCTATCTTCTAAAAAAAAATCAACAAAATCGGAGCGTGTTTAGTAGAGTTATTCAATGTTAGAGTCATTTTATGCGAAAATAGCCCATTTAAGCCACATGTATAATCGAAAGCCCAACGGGAACGACCCCAACGAAAACTCTCCGATTTTTTTCAAGTTTAGTCCGAAGGTAGGGTTTGTTGCGCTGATTACGGAAATGTATAATTTTCAACGGTTGCGGGTCCGGTTCGCCGGTTATTCGACCCGAAAGGCCAAATTTAAAAACCGGGTTAGACCCGGTTCTACTGAACCGATTACTGCAAAGTGGATATCGTTTGAAAGCTTACGGAAGTATCTAACACTTAGTGTCGTTACTTTAACCGGTTCGCCTCATAATTTACTTACGCGGCTAATTTTTTATTTGACCTTTAGATCGAGATATCTCGAAAATGGTAAGTCTTTTTTAAGAATCATAATGAGCATTCTTGTAGACAATTATTGAATCTACAACTTTTACTATAGCCGGCTTTTGCTAAGTCTTACCGTTTTTGAGAAAAATTAAAAAAACTGAATAATGCCTCCAAAAATGACCTTTGACCCCGAATAACTTGTTTTGCACACATGGGATCGATGGGGACTTTTAGGACGTTGCTTCTAATGGCTAACCCTAGCTCTCCACCAAAATTCAGCTTTGTGGGAATTTTTGCTATTTCCCCCTTATACGCATGTCTATTTTGACCGGACTATAAGAATTCTATTAGATTTTTCAGAATAAGGAAAATTTGTAAATATTTAGAAATAACTTTAATCCACAAAAATGTATATTTTTCAGGGAAAAAGTTATAAGAGCCACCCCAAAAACTTGTCTATAACGACGCATTTTTGTCCTGCGAAAGAATATTTTCTATTTTAAACTCCATTATTTATACCCTCCACCATAAATGGAGGGTATAATTAAATTTGTCATACCGTTTGTAACACATCGAAATATTCATCGGAGACCCTAAAAAGTATGTATATTCTTGATCAGAGTTAATTTCTAAGTGGATATAAACATGTCTGTCTGTCCGTCCTTCCGCCCGCCCGTCTGTTGTAATCAAGATAAAGCTCGCACTTTTTAAGATAGAGCTTTGTAATTTGGTATAGAAGTTTCTATTACTATTACGATGTTTAGTATTGCAAATGGGCTATATTGGTCCACGTTTCGATATAGCCCCCATATAACGGTACCACCCGCATTTCGGTATTTTTAAGGTTTTAGCTTCTTTATACCACCGAAATGACTAAAATTTGGTGTTCGTTGAGGGTATACAACTTTCCCCCAGAGTTTTGTCGGTATAGGTCAACGCCTTCATATAGCCCCCATAGAACGGTACCTCCCGATGTTCGGTATTTTGAAGGTTGTGGCCTCAATATTACACCGAAATGGCTGAAATTTGGTATTTTGTCTCCATTTGAAGTATAAAACTTCCCCCCAGAATTTTGTTGGTACCTCCCGAAATTGCTAAAATTTTGTATTTACTCTTCGCTGGGGGTATAAAATTCTCCCCTAGAATTTTATCGGTATAGGTCCACGCCTTCATATAGCCCCCATAGAACGGTACCTGCCGATGTTCGGTATTTTGAAGGTTGTGGCCTCAATATTACACCGAAATGGCTGAAAATTGGTATTTTGTCTCCATTTGAAGTATAAAACTTCCCCCTAGAATTTTGTTGGTACCTCCCGATTTGCGGTATTTTGCATTTCCATTTCCTCCGAAATGGCTAAAATTTGGTATTAAGTTTTCGCTGGGGGTATAAAATTGTTCCCCGGAATTTTGCCGGTATAGGTCCACGCCTTCTTATAGCCACCAATGGAAGTTGTCGCCTCAATATTCCACAGAATTGGCTGAAATTTGGTGCTTAGTCTTCATTTGGGGTATAAAACATTCCATATGAAATTTATTGGTATATATCCACGCCTTTATATAGCCCCCATAGAATCGTACCTCCCCATTTTCGTAATTCTAAAGGTTGTTCCCTCAATACCGCACCGAAATTACTGAATATTGTTATTTAGTTTTGCAGGGGGTTAAAAGTATTCCAGAAAATAATTATTATTATATGTCCACGTCTTCCTTTATCCCCTACCTCTTAATATTTGGTATGTTTTAGGTTTTAGCCACATTGTCTTACCGAAATATCGGAAATATGGTAATTAGTCTTCTTTGAGTCTAAAAACTTTCCGCAGGAATTTGTCGGTGATCGACAAAATTTGATGTAGTTTGGTAATTAGTCTTCTTCATAAACGAAAGGAAACTAATTGTACCATCTTACTTCAATACAACTCGTGGTGGAGGGTATAACAAGTTCAACCCGGCTGAACTTAACGCCGTTCTTATTTGTTTTTTTTTTTTTTTTGTTTTTTGAGGAAATCTTAAGCATTGGAACACATTTTTCAAAACATAACATTTTCGAGGTCCATAAAATAGGAAAATCTGATCAATAACTTCATTGTTTTAGCCAAATCTCTTTCCATCGAGCGTCTATTTAGCTTTGAATAATGGAAATGGTTTGTGTAGAGCAATAACGTGTCAGCCATTATTCGGAACAGAGTTCTTGGAAAAAATTTACTCTGGGTCTCTAACAAATGGAACCGATATTGTATTTCACATATGTAACTAATAGTTACTTACTATGGGAAGATGGAAAATTCACGGAAACAAATTTCCCGGGAAAGGCAATTTTGTGATTCCCATTTCACGGGAATGATAGAAACTGGAAAAACCAAAAACCCAAGTTGTACGTCAAACCGTACTGAGTACGTTAAATATTCATAATAGTTCTAGTATTCCTACATTTATTACCTTTGCTACAAATATAGTAAAAGTTTCCGAAACCTCCAGTCCTAAAACCAGAATTCAAATTTAATAATTCCACCTATATCACAACCATCGATACATTTCGAACTCATACGTATGTATTCCCAAAACCTTCTCCTTATATCCACTGTACGCAAAATGGTACCAAATTTGTTTCCTTTTTTCCAAAACCACCCCCATATATAAATACATCCCCCAAATTTCAGAATTACAACTGAATTATTTATTGAAGGTCCCTAAGGTTTTGATAAATGCGTCTTAGAAAACATGGACGCGTTAGAGGTATATCTCAGTCTTTTAATGGATTATGGTGTAGTACATATTTTGCAAAAATCTAGAAGAATAAAACTAAACACCACCACTTTGTGAACTGTAACAGCCTCTTGAGTGTACGGAAATTTGATGTAACATAAATGGCAATAAATAAAAAAAAAAACAAATAAAAAATAATTAAGTTCGGCCGGGCCGAAATTTAATACCCTCCACCATAAAATGTTAAGAACTAAAATAGAATAATTAATTTCTTTCCTGTCCACAATTTTAGGTGGAGATATTTTGTGACCAAGTATACCTCAAAATTTATATTGAAATGTCTTCAATCGGGCGGCACCTTTATATGGGGCAACATCAAGAGTGGGCATTTGTTGACAAATGTTGATGGAAAAGTTTAATGACCATCTTAAATGTCGAATTACAGATAGTTCGGCCAACAAATATAGCTAAACTCTTCAACACACTTAAAATGGGGGTGTAATTTATATGGGGTCTATAACAAAAACATGGACCTATATCGACAATTCTCAGTGCAGAGGTGTTGTGACCGCTATGAACATCAAATGCCAAATGCGGTTAAAAAATGTAGTTAATATCCTCGAAATATCGGAAACGGGGAGGTACCGATGTAGGGGGGCTATACCGAATGATCGATTCCTATTGAGAATTTTAGGTGGATATGTTTTGTGATCACAGGAAACCACAAATGTTAAATTACAGGTAGTTCGGTTAAAAAAATACCGAAAATCGGGAGGTAATGTTATATGGGGGCTTACCAAAACGTAAAACTATGTTGACGATTTTTGATGGAGATATTTTGTGACCACAGGGAATCTCAAATGTTAAATTATAGATAGTTCAGTAAAAAAATATCTATAATCCTCAAAATATCGAACATCGCGAAGTACCGTTTTATGGGGAATTTTGGAATTTTTTTGGTGGAAGTATTTTGTGGACACTAGGAACCTCAACTATCAAATTATAGTTAGATCGTTAATAAAATGTGGCTGAAATCCTCAAAATACCGCAAATCAGACCTATGTTGAAAATTGTTGTTGAGATGTTTCCTGACCACAGGGAACCTCAAATGTTAATTTACAAGTAGTTCGGTCAAAAACTGTAGCTAAAATTCTCAAAATACTGAAAATCGGGAGGTGTCGTTATATGGGGGCTATACCAAAACGTTGACCGCACAGTGGTTTAGAATCGTTTTTTTTCTGCTCAAAACTCTATAACTGTAAATTCGGTCTAGCGGTTGCAGAGGAATTCAAGGTGAAAGTTAAAAAATTTACTTTTTTCATATTTTGCATCAAAATATGAGTGTTTTTGAGTTTTTCATATATTCTAACTATTTAAAAAGGGTCAAACCCCAATAATAGTTGTTCCACAAACATCCCAGAAGGGACAAGGGAGTCTTCTCTCATATCAATGAGTGCACCCCGATTCATATTAGCTCAATGAATGTGACCTACAGTTTATCGCCGAGTCCGAACGGCGTGTCTAAGACACCACTTTTGTAGAGAAGTTTTACATGACTGAAATACTCAGGAAATGTCGCCAACATTACAGAGGGGTATTTTGCCACCGTGGAAAAGTGTTTTGATGTTGCCTGGCCGGCGAATCGAACCCACGACCTTATGTGTGCAAGGCGGGTGTGCATACCATTGCACCACGGTGGAACCCCAAATAAACAAACCATAAAACTACAAAAAATCAAAAAAATGGAAATTTTTTTTCAAAATTTTTTTTCCAAAATTGGAAAAACACTCCCTCTCCCTGGGTTTTCATAAACCTCTTATAAAAACTCATATATTAAAAGAAATGTCCATTTGCACGAAAAAGCTATAATTTATATGGGAAACGGTATAGAAAAAACACACATACTTTTACCCATGTAATTTCAAAAAATTTAAAAAATTGTTAAAGGGACGGAACGGGACGGGTACACAAGTATTTATGGGCTGAAAGAGAACACTCTTGGCCACCAGTTCGTTCCACGCTGTTGCCTAAAAGTTATAATCCACTGAACTTGGAATTTCACTAAAATTTGGTACCTGAGGAAAAATAATAATTTATAAAACGACTCTCAAAGGCAACAATCCTACGTACCTAACCTGTTATAGTTTCTGAGAAATAGAAATTTGCAAAAATTACGTATTTTCCAAAATTGGAAAACATTTTTCGTTTTTAGGAGCACGCCATGCCTACACCTCAAATATTTTGCTTTTCTTAGTTTCCATATGTTTACCATCGAATCCCATATAGAAATTAACAATCGGTGGTAACAAAAAATTGGGCTTTTGGCCAGGAAAATCGATTTTTGAACCACCGTGGGCCGTTTTTAACTTGACCTGCCTCTTAAAAAGACATTCGGGTGCAAAAATTTAGTGCTCTATCTCAATTGTTGCGGACGCTAGGGTGATTACAACAGACGGACATGGATATACCGGCACAGATTTTTATCCTGATCAAGAATATATAGTTTATAGGGTAGCAAATGTATATTTCAATGCGTTACAAACGAAGAAACAAACATAATATACCCTCCATGGAGGAGCGTATAAAAAGTAGGGGAACTACATATACTTAAAACTTCTAGACTCCTTGTCACTTCAATATATGCATCAGCACTATTTTGATGTTTTGGTCTCATTTGTGGAAATTTGTTCCACTGTGAGCTAGTTGACCGACAGATTTATGTTGATCTGTTGCTGTGGTGACGTGATCTCATTTTATTTTTTTTACTTAATTTGCTGCGACATATGAGTGGGTCCGTTTTTTTGGAAAATGAGAAAAGTGTGTCTAGAGAGGGAGATGATGAGTAAGTGGTGGTGGGATGGGAGAAAATTCGATTGGATAGTAAAGTAAAACACATCAAAATTTTATTACGTGCTAATGATCCCATTTATCCAAAATCAATCTACAATAAATATAATAATCGATTTACATAACACAAACATTAACTGTTATTGAATTAAGTGGATTTTCAGGAAGTACCAAATAATTGTGTAAACTTTAGTAAAAACAAAATTATGCGATATTCAATTGCTAAACCATAACCCCATTTGAATTCTACTACAAGAAATTTATTTCATCAACTTCTTGTACAAGTATACATAGATACTATGAAACCTTTCATTGACTGCACTTTAAACATTAAAACATTTTCCCGGCCACCGATTTTTTCAACGTGGCTATCACACAGTCAACGGCATCGAAGAACCAAAGCAAATTTTAAAATGCAACACGTATGCTCTGTGCTAAAGCAAAACATTGAATGTTTCATTAAATACATAATAAAATGTTCCAATGATGTTAATGTTCTTAACTTCGAAGAGATCACTCACACCTTGTATTCTCATGCCCATTCTGAAAAGAGAGCCAAATCACTTGAATACTTAAAGCGGCGTCTAAAGCAGATACGTGTTTTAAGGCTAAAACGGACGGTTGCACGTAAACAACATCAAACGTCACACACGTGACTCTTAGTTAGTCAGTCCGACAGACAATCTGTCGTCTGACAAAGGCAGACAAATTAATATTGTTTGAATTGCAAATAGAAAAACTATGAAAATAGCTAAGCAATGTAAATGAAAATTTAATGTAAAGTGCACATCAAACACACGTCATTTATTGTTGTTGTATGCCAATGCAAAATTTGTGCAGGCCATGGGGGCTGTCTTGCATTTTGCTATTACGTATGTATTGAGACAGAGATGGTCCAGGCGTGCCGTGTAACGGTTACAAAATTAGCACTGATTACTTGGGCAGGTTTCTGCTTTTAGTGTAAACACAAACCCACAAGGCAAACAAACGATTTGAATGATAAAATTAAAAAGAAATTGTTTAATGTTTCCCTTTTCCCCTTTCTAAACATAAAATTTGTTTCGATGAATATTTAGTTTAGTTCCAGTAAAAAGTAAATCTAATAACATCCTCGGCATCCTCTTGCCGAAATTAAACAGATTTCGTTAAATCTTCCCTTACATCGAACACTCCAGAATTCAGTGGGTTGCCCATAACTGAAATTCAATGCATTTGATAGATATGTACGTTTGCTGCTGATTGTTTATAAATATGTTTATAATTAACATTAATGTATTAACATAACATCAACCAAGAATGCAACTTTTTTTTGTATTTGCCAACACAATGACGAAGTGAATTATGTTGACAAACTGTGCACAGTAGTTTATGATGTATCGGAAGACGTACCAAACGATTTATATCTGCAATCAGTCTAAAATGTTCAGTGCGGAGTTATTAAGTGTAAAGCAGATTCTATAAAACAAGTAAATACGAGACAGACAGCGGAATACCCACACCGTAATAGGAGTGGTGGCTCTAAATATCATATTGACAGATCCCCAATTATAAAAAAATAGCGTTTATTTGATAAAAGAAGTTCGAACGGTTCTACAAGGTCTTCTCATAGAGATCCCCAAGGTATTCTTATGGAAGATCACAAGGCTTCCTCATGGAAGACCACCTCTTATAGAAGACCTAGCGGTCTTCTTATGGAGGGCCACAAGGTCTTCTTATAGACGACCACTAGTTCTTCTTATAGAACACAACGATGTCTTATAGGTGTTCTTAAAGAAGTCCACGAGATCTGCTTATAGAAGCCCACGAGGTCTTCTTATAGAAGCCCACAAGGTCTTCTTATAGAAGACCACGAGGTCTTTTTATAGAAGCCCACTAGGTCTTCTTATAGAAGTCCCCGAGGTCTTTTTATAGAAGACCATGAGGTCTTTCTATAGAAGACCATGATGTCTTCTTATAAACAAGCTATTCTTATAGAAGCCTCGAGGACTTCTATCCTCGAGATCTTCTTATAGAAGTCCAAGAGACCTTCTTATAGAAGTTCAAGAGGTCTTCTTATAGAAGTCCAAGAGGCCTTCTTATAGAAGTTCAAGAGGTCTTCTTATAGAAGTTTAAGAGGTCTTCTTATAGCAATCCACTGGGTCTTCTTATAGAAGTTTAAGAGGTCTTCTTATAGCAATCAACGGGGTCTTCTTATAGAAGTCAAAGAGGTCTTTTTGTTGAAGTCCACGAGGTATTTCTATAGAAGTCCACAAGATCTTCTTATAGAAGTCCACGAGGTCTTCTTAAAGAAGTCCACGAGGTCTTCTTATAGAAGTCTACGAGGTCTTCTTAAGGGAGTCCACGAGGTCTTCTTAAGGAAGTCCACGAGGTCTTCTTTAGGAAGTCCACGGGGTCTTTTTATAGAATTACACGAGGTCTTCTTAAAGAAGTCCATAAGGGCTTCATAAGGAAGCCCACGAGGTCTTCCTATAGAAGTACACGAAGTCTTCTTAAGGAAGTCCTCGAGGTCTTCTTATAGAAGTCAACGAAATCTTCTTATAGAAGTCCACGAGATCTTCTTATAGAAGTCCACCAGATCTTCTTACAGAAGTCAACGAGATCTTCTTATAGAAGTCCACGAGATCTTATAGAAGTCCACGAGATCTTCTTATAGAAGTCCACGAGATCTTATAGAAGTCCACGAGATCTTCTTATAGAAGTCCACGAGATCTTATAGAAGTCCACGAGATCTTCTTATAGAAGTCCACGAGATCTTATAGAAGTCCACGAGATCTTCTTATAGAAGTCCACGAGATCTTCTTATAGAAGTCCACGAGATCTTATAGAAGTCCACGAGATCTTATAGAAGTCCACGAGATCTTATAGAAGTCCACGAGATCTTATAGAAGTCCACGAGATCTTCTTATAGAAGTCCACGAGATCTTCTTATAGAAGTCCACGAGATCTTATAGAAGTCCACGAGATCTTCTTATAGAAGTCCACGAGATCTTCTTATAGAATTCCACAAGATCTTCTTATAGAAGTCCACGAGATCTTATAGAAGTCCACGAGATCTTCTTATAGAAGTCCACGAGATCTTCTTATAGAAGTCCACGAGATCTTATAGAAGTCCACGAGATCTTATAAAAATTCCACGAGATCTTCTTATAGAAGTCCACGAGATCTTCTAATAGAAGTTCACGAGGTCTTCTTATAGAAGTCCACGAGATCTACTAACAGAAGTTCACGAGATCTTCTTATGAAAGTCCACGAGATCTTTTTATAGAAGTCCACGAGGCCTTCCTAAAAACTCCACGAGATCTTTTTATAGAAGTCCACGAGATCTTCTAATAGAAGTTCACGAGGTCTTCTTATAGAAGTCCACGAGATCTTCTAACAGAAGTTCACGAGATCTTCTTATGAAAGTCCACGAGATCTTCTTATAGAAGTCCACGAGATCTTCTTACAGAAGTCAACGAGATCTTCTTACAGAAGTCAACGAGATCTTCTTATAGAAGTCCACGAGATCTTCTTATAGAAGTCCACCAGATCTTCTTACAGAAGTCAACGAGATCTTCTTATAGAAGTCCGCGAGATCTTCTTATAGAAGTCCACGAGATCTTCTTATAGAAGTCCACGAGATCTTATAGAAGTCCACGAGATCTTCTTATAGAAGTCCACGAGATCTTATAGAAGTCCACGAGATCTTCTTATAGAAGTCCACGAGATCTTCTTATAGAAGTCCAGAGATCTTATAGAAGTCCACGAGATCTTATAGAAGTCCACGAGATCTTATAGAAGTCCACGAGATCTTATAGAAGTCCACGATATCTTATAGAAGTCCACGAGATCTTATAGAAGTCCACGAGATCTTCTTATAGAAGTCCACGAGATCTTCTTATAGAATTCCACAAGATCTTCTTATAGAAGTCCACGAGATCTTATAGAAGTCCACGAGATCTTCTTATAGAAGTCCACGAGATCTTCTTATAGAAGTCCACGAGATCTTATAGAAGTCCACGAGATTTTCTTATAGAATTCCACGAGATCTTATAGAAGTCCACGAGATCTTCTTATAGAAGTCCACGAGATCTTATAGAAGTCCACGAGATCTTATAAAAATTCCACGAGTTCTTCTTATAGAAGTCCACGAGATCTTCTAATAGAAGTTCACGAGGTCTTCTTATAGAAGTCCACGAGATCTACTAACAGAAGTTCACGAGATCTTCTTATGAAAGTCCACGAGATCTTCTTATGAAAGTCCACGAGATCTTCTTATAGAAGTCCACGAGGCCTTCCTAAAAACTCCACGAGATCTTTTTATAGAAGTCCACGAGATCTTCTAATAGAAGTTCACGAGGTCTTCTTATAGAAGTCCACGAGATCTTCTAACAGAAGTTCACGAGATCTTCTTATGAAAGTCCACGAGATCTTCTTATAGAAGTCCACGAGATCTTCTTACAGAAGTCAACGAGGTCTTCTTACAGAAGTCAACGAGATCTTCTTATAGAAGTCCACGAGATCTTCTTATAGAAGTCCACGAGATCTTCTTATAGAAGTCCACGAGATCTTCTTATAGAAGTTCACGAGATCTTCTTATAGAAGTCCACGAGATCTTCTTATAGAAGTCCACGAGATCTTCTTATAGAAGTCCACGAGATCTTCTCATAGAAGTCAACGAGATCTTCTTATAGAAGTTCACGAGATCTTCTCAAAGAAGTCAACAAGATCTTCTTATAGAAGTCCACGAGATCTACTTTTAGAAGTCCACGAGATCCTCTTATAGAAGTCCATGAGGTCTTCTTATAGAAGTCCACGAGATCTTCTTATAGAAGTCCACGAGATCTTCCTATAGAAGTCCACGAGATTTTCTTATAGAAGTCCACTAGATGTTCTTATAGAATACCACGAGTCCTCGAGGTCTTCTTCTAGAAGTCCACGATGTGTTCTTATAGAAGACCACGAGATCTCATAGAATTCCACGAGGTCTTCTTATAGAAGTCCACGAGATCTTCTTATAGAAGTAAAAGAGATCTTCTTATAGAAGTCCACGAGATCTTCTTATAGAAGTCCACGAGATCTTCTTATAGAAGTTCACGAGGCTTTCTTAAGGAAGTCCACGAGGTCTTCTTATAGAAGCCCACGAGGTCTTCTTATAGAAGTCCACTAGGTCTTCTCATAGAAGTCCACGAGGCTTTTTTATAGAAATCCACGAAGTCTTCTTATAGAAGTCCACGAGGTTTCTTCCTTAAGATTAGTGGACTTCTATAAGAAGATCAAAAGGTCTCCTTACAAATTACCATAGGATCTTATTATAGAAAAACCACAAGACAATCATTTAGAGGATGGACGATCTCGCTTTTCGGATGGCATATGCGTAAATTGTAATGGTACCTCCTCTTTCCGAGGATCTATGGTAATGGACAGCTCTTGGTTGATTGGTTAGTTTTCAGAAACTTGCCAATGAGATATACCACGGGGCGGAGGTTAGTGGGTGGTCAATTAACGAAGACGATGTTAGGAAAACGGTCAGAGCCAAGGGAAATGACATATTACCAGAAAACGTAATTCATCAGTTCGGGTGCTACAATTGTGATGTCTGGTGAGCTGCAACAATCTTCTCTTATCCTCGTAGAAGCGTCTTCGTTCACCATGCAAAATGGGGAGGTATAAATTGCTATCCCTCTGGCCAAAGCATTGAAAGTTATAGCTCTCCAAAAGCGATCTAAAATCAGGCATATAAAGCAAATTTTATTCGAACATATGTGGGGTGTATGGTAATTATTTCTATAAGTTACTTTTTTACCCGAATCAAAGGGTATGTACCCCATTTAACCCTAATTACAAAACAATATGAAAAATTATTTCAACCCTAACCCAAATTTGTATAAACTTTTACAAAATGCTGGTCGATAACAAACTTGTTCAATAAATGATAACTGAGAGAAGTTGCAAGTACTTGCAAGAACTTTTTACTTGCAAAGTTATCGAACAGACCTAATAGCTGTTCTTAAAACGACAAAAATTCTTTGCAAAGTTCAGTGACTTGGTGACTTATCATTGAGATCATAGAAGAATGTCTTACTTTCCATTAAGGCATTTTTTTACAAAATTCTCAGTAGCATTTTCGAGTTTTTAACCTTTTCTCTCGCAAAAATTCCTTGCCAAATAAAATGAAAACTCCAAGCCATTTCAACCAACCCATAACACAACACCTCTAGAAGAAGAAAAAGAGAAATCTCATAGCGAGATGCCACACCAATCTTTCATGGCATTTCTATTAATGCTGCAACCTACCTTTTGCCTGTGACAGCATCCAAGACGAAAGGTTCTTTCAAACGAGTTTTCAATAACCTTCCCAAGCGTACCATGCGACCTACTTCCACCAGAAGTTTTTCACGTTCCATCAAATACTTGCGCAACAATTCACTCTGTTCGTTGAGAGATTTTTCGGCCAGTGCCGCACCGCAATCTTTCAGCAACGTTGTGGTTGCTGTTGTTGTGGCCGCTGTTATTCGTTCGTTGATTTTTCGATTTGCCGCCATTGCTTTGCGAGACAATTGCCTCGAATGTAGCGAACATGGTGAAGATGATGATGATATCGTCATGTTGCGTGTCATGGTAGACGTTGTGGAGGATGGTTGGGGCGATGCTGATTCACTGCTAACGCCACTGCTGCTGCTACGTTGCTGCTGGCGCAACTGTAATTGTTGCTCCTGCAACATGGTGCGTAGTGTACGACGCAAATCCATCAATTGCTGACAATAATCTTCGACACTGCGATGAAAGACAGCGGAAACGCGTAGTCGTGTCATGTGCTCCTGACTTATAGCCTGCAGACTGTGCCACGTTTTCTCTAATTGCTGTTGCATTTGTAATGCTTCGTTTATTTCCAGCTTGCAGGTGGTTCGCAACGTTTGTGATGCCTCCAGCAATTGACAACCATACTGAAAGATACTCTGAAAAGAAAAATACAAAAGAAAACCACGAATGGTTGGTATCATGGAATTTTATTTTGGCTTTAATGTGTTTTTTTTTTAGATGATGATTTTCCAAGAAGGGTTTTACAGTTGAAAGCACGTGCTTCAGCTTTGTCTTGGTCTTATGAAAATGTTCGAAATGCTCGCTTAATGGCAAATGATTTGCTGTTGTTGTTGAGTACGTATTGTCTTACAAGTGGTCTTCTTGTGAAAAATTCAGCCTTTCACTTGCTGACTTCATATTTCCATTTTGAAATTTAAGAATTCTAATGACCGTTTTTCTTTTGTTTAGTGTTTCTCAATGAGGTGAAGGGTGTCGAAAGATTGTGACAACAAGACATTGTCTTGATGGAGTATCACATCTGTCTTCAATAGTCGTATGTAATAATCTCAGCTCTTAGGATTGTGATTTTAGTTTTAGACAGAATGATGAAAGAGTAGTCAATGCCTACTAGTCATATACCATATAAATGAACCAGTTTCATGGCGTCGATTGTCAGAAAAATAAACAAGACTTAATAACTAAAAATATGTTCTATACGAGCGGCTAGAGAGATTATATATCTGCTTTTTTGGCCACAACATTAAAATTGTAATGCAACAAGTAAGAAAGTATCAGGCTGTGCTGTCAGAGATATACCTTCAGCCATTGACCAAAAAAGAAAAAAAAAACAACAAAACCAAACACAATATTTATGCCGTGTATAAAATATATTGATTTTGTATCACGAGTTTGCTTTAAAACCTGTACTTACCGTGGGGGGCTATACCAAACCATTGATATATACCAAAAATTTTAATAACCAAACTTCTTCATAAATGACTCGAAATATTAAATTACCTTAAACTAAGTTTGGATGAAATTTTTGAAAAAGTTTTAGAGTTAATTTTGTATGTACCGGCAGGGTTTTGGAGCTTTTGGGTCATTATCTCAGGAAGTATTGACTCACTCCGAAAAAAATTGTACTGTTGTAAATGAAGCCGCTAGAAAAACATACTGAAAATATAATCAAAACGATGCGAGAGGAGATCTTAAACTTTACTTTTTCCTAAGGAGGTACCCGAAGGAGTGGACCGATATAGTCCATGTTCCAACCTGATATATGACTGGATGAAATAATGCGATGTGCAAAGTCTGCATCAATAAGAAACTCCCAGCGAGAATTATCTTGCGGATTTGCCATTTTGGTTGGTGGCGTCAGGGTTTCTTGGAGCAAGAAAAAATTGTACCGTAAAGGAAGCCGCAAGGACAACATACTGAAAATAAAAATTTCAAAACGATCCGAGAGTAGCTCTTAAACTTTACTTTAACCGAATTTTGTGTTGGAGGTACCCGAAGCAGTTTACCGATATAGTCCATATTCAACCCCGATCTATATCTCTAAAGGAGTAATACGATGTGCAAAGTTTGGACCAAATAGATTGCTCCCTTCGAGAAAACTTACAGAAAACTTTTGTGGGGGAGTTACCCGAAGGAGTGGACCGATATGGCCCATCCTCGAACTTCAACTAAGTTTAGACAAAGTTTAGACTTAAACTAAGTTGGACGGCTAAATCGACTCCAAATTGTCGGATTTCATCCAAACATACTTGGGGTTTAAAATTAAATTATTTCGTTGAGGCACATTTTTGGTCGTAACAAAGCGTTATTGGGCTATGATTTTTTTTAAAATTTTTCTCAAAAATGATTTCTTGTAATGAGAATGAATGAACTTTTGTCTATTAATGCCTAAAATAACATTCATTCCACTTTATTATAAAAAAGGTTCCCCACAAAATAAGTCTATGGAATGAAAACAATGTCTCAAAAAATTATTTCCTATTGCACGATGGATGGATGGTCTTTTACCTATTAATGACTAAAATAACTTTTATTCTACTTAAATTTTAAATAACAAGTAAAAAAGTATCAGTCGGCTTTGCCGACAGAGATATACCCTCAGCCTGTATATATTGAAACAATTTTTCCCCAAAAACGTATGTATTTAGGGGTTTTTATAAATTTTGGGAATTTGAACCGACAAAAAGTTTTGCGGAGGAGATACTAAAAGGAATGGATCTACATTGACCATTATGGAAGTGGATCTTCAGCCACTACATATGGGGCCATATGGGGTTATTACACACTTCGGGATGTTTACTCAAGAAGTATGGACTTGCCCCTGAAAAAACGTTTAGCATCGTAATTGAGGCAGCAAATACAAGTTGCTTCAACAAAAATCAAAGTGATTCCATAGCAGAACTTAAAGTGAACTTATCCGAAATTTTATGTGGGAGGTACCGGATGGAATGGATAAATATAGTCCATATTTAAACCTGATCTATATCTAATAGATATATTAGGATGTGTAAAGTATGGACCAATTCGGCCACTCCCTTTGAGAGTTACCGTATGAACAAATTTTCCGAACATTTTTGAACTTTTGTGGGGAAGGTACATGAAGGAGTGGACCGATATGGCTTATCTTCAAACTTAGACTATGTTTGGACAAAATATTACTAAGTCCAAATTTTGGACCGAATCGGCAGATCCGTTCTAGAGTTATCTTGCGATCCAACCACCTCACACGGTGTCATAGGGGTTTTTTGCAACTTTCAGGCTATTTTCTCAGGAAGTATGGACTTGCCCCTACTAAAACTTGTTCCGTCGTCTGGAGGGCAGTAAATACAAGTTGCTAAAACAAAAATCACAGTGATTCGAGAGATGGCCCTAAACTGAACTTTTCCGAAATTTTGTGTAGGAGGTACTCGAAGGAGTGGTGCCGATTGAGACCATATTGGAACCTCATCTTCCTCTTGTAGAATGTTTACGATATACAAAGTACGGACCAAATTTGTTACTCCCTTCAAGAGTTATCGTGCGCACAAGTTTTGCGACAGTTTTTGAACATTTGTTGGGGAGGTACCTGAAGGGGTGGACCTATATGGCCCATCTTCGAACTTAAATCAAATCTGGACAAAATATTTCGATACCCAAAAATTGAACCGAATCGATTGATCCGTTCGAGAGTTATCGTGCGCACCAGCCAGACAGACAGACAGACGGACATTGCTAGATCTACTCAAAATTGTCTGAAACGGATATCGTACAAACATACTTGGCGTCTAAAACCATTATTTCGATGAGGCACATTTTTGGTCGTATCAAAGTGTAAATACCCTCTTTAGCCTAAAGGCTGAGGGTATAAAAAGGTCCTGCACAAACCACTTTTAATTTTTATGATATATTAAATAAATTTATATATAATATAAAATGATATACATATGTATGTATATGGTATAATACGATGATAAAATTAGTGAGAAACAAAAGGTTATGTCATTTTAGTTATGTCGTGCGCCCCTATACCTTGTTTTCAGTTAAATATCTGCTTACAGTGACATCAAACAATTTTCAAAAGTTCTGAAAAATAAAAACTTTAAAAGCTTTTTGTGCGGAAGCTTTTTTATCGAATAAGTTTATAATCAAGATTTTATGTAATATTAGGTAAAAACCATGGTACAATCATTATTATTATCATTATAATAATTGAACCATGGTAAAAACTACGGGGACATGAGGTTGTAAAAAGGTCATAACCCTGGGGTACAGTCTGTCGCAAAAGATAGTATACACCGTTGAAACCAAAATGTATTAGAGATAACAAGTAAGAACAGACTATAGTCGGACGGGGCCGACCATGTGATACCCTATACCACTATCCCTGTGCACTAGCTTTCCGGGCTAGCTGTTATAAGATGTGCATTAGAAATTTTACCAATTTTCACACAAAAGTTTTGATCAATTTAACCCGCTAAATATTATCCGATCATACCGTTGACTTGCACTCTACTTCTTCATCTCAAACCAAAACTACGTTTAAAATTTCGCGCCGATCGGACTATTATTGCGACCTACAGAGCGGCTACAAAATCAAGCAAAAATTTTGTTTTTGGTCCATTTCATCCCTTTAACATTTCACGATCATCGCCAAAAACTAATCAGTTCTATTCTGGTTCAAACCCGACCTCCATACTAAATTTCGTGACAATCGGTCCATAATTGCGGCCTTTAACTTGATTACAATTTTTAATGGACGGACAGACGGACGGACGGACGGACGGACACACATCGCTAAATCGCTTTATCTCGTCGAGATATGAAGTTTGGTATACCACATGAGGGGTCTACGACGAATATTTCGCGGCGTTACATGAATTTTTGGGAAAACAAACTTATTATACCCTTTTCCACATTGTGGTATAGGGTATAAAAAGCACAATAACTTATGGAAAACAACAGACAATTGGTTTTATTTGATAGACAAGAAGGTTGTCTTCCGTAATAACAATTAAAAGTGCGCAATATCTGCATACATTAGCAAATGTACGGTTCGAATCCCAAAAAGACCAAAATTTATGTCGCAAAAGTTAGTATACAACGTAGAATCCTCGTGGAACTGTGTAAACAGTTTTTGATATTTTTGAACAAAATGAAACTAAATCTGTACTTAAGATCATAAAGAGTATATTAATTGGTTTTATAGGCAGTTATAGTACTTATAGTCACAAGTCCAACGTACCCTGGATCGTAAAATCCACAAAAATTGGTCATCTACAAATACAACAACTGTAGCGACAAAATTCCGAGTGTTATGTCCTGTTTATAAATTCTAAAGCTCAGAAAAGCTCTAATGTTTGAATATGGGGTGATCTTGATAGAGTTTCGACTTGTCCTGTTTGAAAAAACGGGAATTTCTTGAAGGAAACCCATACTTTTGATGTCATTGTCCTTTTGAAACATGTATTAATCCTTAATCGTTGGTCACCGAAAAGAATAATGGACTATTATATAGCTGTAATAAGAACCGTAATGAGTACATTTGATAAACATTTAAAAACGGCACTTAAACAGTTTCTATATATATAAAAGAGTAAAGTGATGATGTGATCTACAACGCCCAGACGAAACGGCTGAAGCTAGAATCCCCAAATTTTGTGTGAGGATTAGTCTTGGGGCAAAGGTGCTCGATAAGGCTGGGGTTTTGGAAATTCGTCCTAGAAGGGTACGAAAAGTACTAAAATGTACTAAAAATGGTGCCATTTGTGTGGGGGGCCGACTAAGAATCAACGCCCAGACGAAACGGCTGAAGCTAGAATTTCCAAATTTTAGGTGAGGATTAGTCTTGGGGCGAAGGTGCTCGATAAGGCTGGGTTTTTGGAAATTCGTCCTACAAGGGTGCGAAAAGCACTAAAATGTACTAAAAATGGTCAAATTTGTGTGGCTGACCGCCTAATAATCAACGCCCAGACGAAACGGCTGAAGCTGGAAACCTGAAATTTTGTGTGAGGGTTAGTTTTGGGGCGAAGGTGCTCGATAAGGGCGGGTTTTTGGAAATTCGTCCTGCAAGGGTGCGAAAAGCACTAAAATGTACTAAAATTGTCAAATTTGTATGGCTGACCGCCTAATAATCAACGCCCAGACGAAACGGCTGAAACTAGAAACCTGAAATTTTGTGTGAGTGTTAGTCTTGGGGCGAAGGTGCTCGATAAGGCTGGGTTTTTGGATATTCGTCCTAGAAGGATGCGAAAAGCACTAAAATGTACTAAAAATTGTCTCATTTGTGTGGCTGACCGCCTTATAATCAATGCCCAGACGAAACGGATGAAGCTAGAAGCTTGAAATTTTGAGTGTAGATTGGTGTTGGTATGTAGGCGTGAGATAAGGCTCGGTTTTTGGAAATTCGAACTGGAAGGGTACGAAAAGTACTAAATGGTACTAAATATGGTACCCTTTGTATTAGGCAAACGGGAAAGACTAGAATTCTGAAATTTGGGATGAGGGTCACTGGTGGAGAGTTAGAAAGATGTACCAAAGGGTTTTTGGAATTTCGACCTAGAAGTGTACGAAAAGTACTAAAAGTTATAAAATTTAGTACCAGTTGTATATTTTGAACGGCTATAGCTAGAATCTTGAAATTTGGTATGGAAATAAAGGATGGGAGGTGGTGTTTATGAAAGGAAATTCGATCTCATGTGTACGAAAAGTACTAAAGTGTACTAAATTTAGTACAGTTCTATCCAAGCTAATGAGCTAATGTTCTGGATTCTAAAAATAGTACTGAATAATGTTCTATTGTTTCTATGTTAACACGAATTCGGTTTCTAAATAATGTAATAATTGTTTCACAAACATCCCAGACGGGACAAGGGAGACTTCTCTCATATCAATGAGTGCACCCCGATTCATATTAGATAAATGATATGGGACGTACTGATTATCGCCGAGTCCGAATGGCGTGCCTTACGACACCATTTGTAGAGAAGTTTTACATGACTGAAATACTCAGTAAATGTCGCCAACATTACTAAGGGGTATTTTGCAACCGTCGAAAATTTGATGTTGCCTGACCGGGGAATCGATCGGTTTTCTACATTTTGATATCATAAATTCCAAAATTCGGACTAAAATTTAAAATGTAGGTTGCTGTGGAAGTGTAGAGGTCTTTTTTTTGAGATTCGAACAAAACATGCACGAACAGTACTTGAAAGAAATTAAATATCAATTTAAATAGCTATAAGTACATAAAAATGTTCAGTGTTCACCATATTAAATGTTTATTTGAATATTATTTCTTTTCCGCATACGAAGTAGCGGGCATTTTGCTAGTTCATTTATATTTTACTAATAGGCTGATTCATAAGTCTATTGATACACGCTGAAGAATTTGAAGAACTATCAGAAGCTCTGGATAACTAACAAAAAACTCAAATATGCTTAAAGACCCACTGAAAAATAGACGAATATCGAGGGGTACAGCGGTGGAGGAGCAAATTGATAGTTCCACATTTTGCACGATGACTGAAGACGCTACTACGATGATAAGAGGAGGTTGCCAGATATTACCATTACGCCGGATATCACCATTATGGCACCAGGTCTAACAAATGACATATCCTGGCAAGCCAGGATATTTCCTTGTTCCTGCTAACTGAGATTCATCTTCTCCAAAGACAATGTCAATATCAATCCTCTTTGTGTGTTTGATTAGGATGTGTAAAGTATGGACCAAATCCGTCACTCCCATCAAGAGTTATCATACCCACAATTTTTCCGAACATTTCTGAACTTTTGTGGGGGAGGTACCTGAAGGAGTAAACCGATATGGCTTATCTTGGAACTTAAACTAAGTTTGCACTAAATATTACGAAGGCCACATTTTGGACCGAAACGGCAGATCCGTTCGAGGGTTATCTTACGCTCCAATCACTACACCCGGTATCATAGGGGGGCAGTGAATATCAGTTGCTACAACAAAAATCAAAGCGATTCGAGAGAAGGCCCTAAACTGAACTTTTCCGAAATTTTGTGTGGGAGGTACCCATATTGAAACCTTATCTTAGTCTGGTACACATTTCACGATTTGCAAAGTATGGACCAAATCGGTTACTCCCTTCAAGAGTTATCGTGCGCACAAATTTTCCGAACATTTTCGAACTTTTGTGGGGGAGGTACCTGAAGGAGTAGACCGATATGGCCCATCTTCGAACTTAAACTAAGTTTGGACAAAATATTACGATAGCCAAATTTTGGGTAGTTCTAAAGCTTGTGTGTTCTATTTTATATGTATCTGATTACAGTGACTTCAAAAATTTGCCCAAATATATAAAAAATTAAATAATTTTCTGCGTGAGGTTTTTTATCGAATCAATTTATATGTAAGTTTTTGTCTAATCTTCAATAAAAACTCATCCAAATATAATGCAGGGATATGAGGATGTAAGAAAGTCATCATCCTAATGGGTACTTCTAAAAAATAAGACAATAAGAGTAAAACTTCCTAAGAGATCTACATAGTAAGTTGTCGATGTGTATTGATTTGAAGTAAAATATATTTATTTTGACCCAAAGGGAAATCTTTCAGAGAAAACAAATGCCTATTAATAGCCGTGTAGGGTACCACATGACAATAATTACAATAACTCTTTCATTTTGCTTAGTACAACATTTTCTGGCCGCCCGAATAAACTCACTTATCTGATTTCCTGTTTGTAGAAAATCATACCAACTAATATCTGTAATTTCTATGGAACAGTTACTGCAGCACCGTTTTGCATCACTTGTTCATTTGACTAACTGAAAATAATTGAGGAACATGCAAACACAATGAATGCAATTATTATCGAAAAAAGGTAACGACAACAAAATATTCTGCTAAAGCAATTACCAAGACAAAAGTGTTGTTGTGGTATCGGCCACAATAATAGACCAGCTAATGCAACCATAAGCGACGACAACTAAACTACTCATACTATTAACTTGGTAAAAGGAATATTTGCATATGTAAGCAGCGATCAAGTTTACAGTTCTTTCAATTCGAATGAACAGCACTCTTCTTATAACATGTACCATTAGTTGGGCAGTAGATTTGATGGTTAGATTCGGATTGAGGGCAACAAATTCTTAGTTCTAGCTGAATTGTTTCTATAAAAAGAAGCTTCTATAGTCAAGGCGGTTTTTTATACCCTCAGCCTTTAGGCCAACGAGGGTATATACACTTTGATACGACCAAAAATGTGCCTCATCGAAACAACGGTTTTAAACCCCAAGTATGTTTGGACGATTTTCGTTTCAGACAATTTGGAGTCGATTAAGGCATGTCCGTCCGTCTGCCTGTCTGTCTGTCCGTCTTTCTGGGTATCGTAATATTGTGTCCACTACTTGGGGTACCTCCCCCACAAGAATTGTTTTTTTTTATACCCTCCACCATAGGATGGGGGTATATTAAGTTTGTCACTACGTTTGTAACTACTCGAAATAATCATTGTAGACCCCACAAAGTATATATATTCTTGATCAGCGTGCAATTCTACATCGATATAGCCATGTCCGTCCGTCTGTCCGTCTGTGGAAATCACTCTAGCGTCCGAACGGATTGACGTAGGTTGATGAAATTTTGGCAAAATATGTTATATTTACGTAGGACTTTTGGTATTGAAAGCGGGCTATGTAGGTCCACGCTTTCGTATAGCCCCCATACAAAATGACGCGTGACGCGTCGTCGTTTTAAGGAATTTTTAAGATATTTGGCCCATTTTACAACCGAATTGGTTGTAATTTGGTACTTTGTGTCTCCAGAGGCCATAAAATATTCCTACTAAAGTTGGATTATATAGGTCCACGTTTTGGTATAGCCCCCATATAAGGCCCCATATAAAGTACGCGTCATTTTAATATATTTTGAATGTATTAGACCCATTTGTCCACAGAATTGGTTGTAATTTAGTATTTTGTGTCTTCAGAGGCCAGAAAACATTCCTACCAAAGTTGGGTTATATAGGTCCACGTTTTGGTATAGCCCCCACATAAGGCCCCTTATAAAGTACGCGTCATTTTAATATATGTTGAATGTATTAGACCCATTTGACCAAAGAATCGGTTGAAACTTTGTATTTTGTGTTTCCAGAGGCTAAGAAACATTTCTACCATAAAATGTTTATATAGGTCCACGTGTTGATATAGCCCCCATAATACAATATCTCCCGATTTTCGATATTTTGAACGTTTAAGCCTCATTATCACACCGAGATGGCTGAAATTTGGTATTTAGTCTTCTTTAGACGTATAAAACTTTCCCCCAGAAATTTGTAGGTATAGGTCCACGCCATCATATAGCCCCCATAGAACGGTACCTTCCGAATTTCGGTATTTTGAAGGTTGTGGGCACATTAATCCACCGAAGTGGCTGAAATTTGTGGTGGAGGGTATAAAAAGTTCGGCCCGACCGAACTTAACGCTTTTCTTACTTGTTTTTCTGTAAAATTGTGTGAACGATAACTCTCTTAGGGAGCAATCGATTTGGTCCAAACTTTACACATCGTATTATTCCTTCGGTTTCGAATATGGTCGACTCCTTCGGGTAGCTCCCACACAAAATTCGGATAGAGTGAAGTTTAAGAGCTCCTCTCGGATCGTTTCGAAAATTACACTGTGTGTTTCTGATTGATCCAAACTTTGCACATCGTATTATTTCATCCAGTCATGTATCAGATTGAAACATAGACTATATCGGTCCATGTATTTCGGGTACTCTATGAATCAGAAGATTGCTTACTAAAAATTGTTCGTAAACGTCGATGAGTTGGTATTGCCCCACATTACGGTACCTATAGATTCCACGTATTTTAAAGCAAACTCGTGATTGTTGTTGTAACCCCTACAGGTAAAGTTGTATCGGTGGAAAAAAAGAAAAGAAGAAAATTTTGGCATCTAAGCATCTACATCCAACCCTAGAAAGCGATCCGCCAAACTGGATGGGTCCACAGTGACTCCGGTGTCAGGTCTGTCGGGTTTGCAGGACATACGAAGAGGTGACGAGTGATATGCGGTGATTGGCCGCATTTAGGGCGTGCATCAGTTATCTAAGGGTTCAGGACGGAGAGATAACTGTTGAGGTACCAAGAGATTCCAGATCGAACTTGGGATAGTATCGATCTGGTCTCCCTAGGTAGTGTCCTCTCATCTTCATGAATGGGTGGGGGTCGCCCACGTAACACTACACTGCATGCGAAGGATGACATTTGATCCTCGACTACTTTTGTGTGGGCCTGTCTCAGTGATGTATGAATGTCCTCGTTTGTTGGGATTTGGGGAAGGTTAGGGAGTTCTATGCGAAAGTCAAGTCTGATTGGTTCACCTCTTTCATTGGGAGATCTGGAGATGCTTGTGTGGTTTGGGTGATCCCGTTTAGTGCATTTAATCGCATGTTGCCTTGTGAGGAGGGTACAGTGAGCTTGCACCGGGAGACGCTTTGCTTCATGGTGTAAGTGATTTTCAGTTCCCTTGGAGTGGCATCCAGTTGCGATGCGCAATGCGGTATTTTGGACCCTTTGGAGATTTCCCCATTGTGTGTCACTTAGTCCAGGTGACCATATAAGGGCAGCGTAGTCCATGAGTGGGGCGACCTATGGCCTTGTAGGTGGTCAAGATGGTCTATTTATCTTTGCCCCAAGTACTTTGAAAATTTTGTTTCTTTTGCCCACGTTCCCTGCTACTAACTCAGCGTGTTTACAGAAGAATCAAATGTTACACCCAGGATTTTGGGGTTTTTAATCTTCGTGATGGTCTGTGTTGCCCGTTAACTTCTTTAGTCCACGATGCAAGGATGGATGCCCCTAAGTGCAGATAGTTGCAGATTTCTGGCTTCAAAGAAATCGTTAAGGGAAGGGAGGTAACAATTTATGTCTGACTCCAAGTCTGGGATTTTCCTGCCTGTAGACATGACTGTGCAGTTGTCAGCTTCGGAAATTAAATGCACATTCTCGGGTGGATTGGGGGCCTTCGACACATAGAGGTTGAAAAGCAGTGGGGATAAGACTCCCTCTTGGGGTACCCCCTGCTTGTTCTTCCTGAGGGGATGTTTGTCCTCGGAATTCTACATAAGATTGCCTTCCGGCCATGTAGTTTGCCAACCATCTCTTTAGGTAGTTAGGGAGAGAAGTCTCCATAACGTCCTTCAGAAGTATGGTGTGGTTTACTATATCGAAGGCCTTGGACAGCTCCAGAGCCACTAATATGGTTCTTTTGTATATTCTGTTACTGTTTAGTCCTTCCGTGATGCTGGTCGTGACTTCACTGAGGGCTGTTGTCGTGCTTCTTCCGGTTCTGAAGCCATGTTGGTGGTCAGCCAGATGGAAGTGCTCAGTGAAGTACAGTAGGAAGATGGACTCAAGGATCTTCACGACCGGGGATAGGATGGTGATGGGTCGGTATGAGTTTCTAAGTGCGCAGGTTTACCCGGTTTAGGGACTGGGACTATTTTTCCGATCTTCCACATATCGGGGACCTTGAAGGTGCTGATAATTTGCACCGTGTTGACCAACGTGCTTCAGCATCGTCGTTGCCAAGCCATCCGGACCAATTGCTGTGGAGCTTTTGGCGGCTTTAATTTTTATAAGCACATTATACGTTGTGATGGTGGCTGGGTGCGTATTTGACTTTAGGACACGGGAGGATCGGTGTAGCCTTCTTCTTTCGCGATCAGGTGCTGATAGATGTTCAACAAATTGCCTGCAAAAGGCGGCTGCTGTCTTAGATAAAGTTTTGGGTGTGTTTTCACCAAATGTTATTTTTACGTTGTCGTAACTCCTGGGAGAGGTTTCGGATCGTATTCCAGAGACGTTTTGTGCCTGGATCCGATTCCTCTAAGTGTTTCCTTCATAATTCTTTCTTGTGGTTGGATACCAGTTTATTTTTTTCCATATTAAGATCTTTAATTCTGGCATCCGACGGGTTGGTTTTCCTAATGGAGTCCCTGAGGTTCGCAAGTTCAGTGGCTTCAGTCAGGAAATTTGGCCTTATATTTTTAATCCGCCCGGCTGGGCGTGATTGTTGCTTGGCTAAGGGTATATCTCCGTCAGCACAGCTGACTGATACTTTCTTACTTGTTAAAGAATGCTCAAACTGATATCTTAGATTCATTTTTGTAGTTGGTTTCTTTTCCATGAATTTTGAACGGCAAGTCAAGTTCGAAGATAGGCTTTCATATAGCCCCCATATAACGGTACCTCCCGATTTTTGGCATGTTGAGGATTTAGCTTCATTTTTGACCGAACTACCTGCAATTAAACATTTAAGGTTCTAAATGGTCACAAAACATCTCCAACAAATATTGCCAACATAGGTCATTGATTTGGTACCGTTGTATGTACCTCCCGATTTAAACCGAACTAGCAGTAATTTGCCATTTGAGGATCCAAGCGGCCTCCACCAACAATTGTCAATATAGGTCTATGGTTTGGTACAGTCACCATATAACGTTACCTCCCTGTTTTCGGAATTTTGAGAATTATATCTAAAATTTTTTAACCGAACTAAATGTAGTTTGCCATTTGAGTTTCCTGGCGGTCACAACACCTCTCCAATAAAAATTGTCAATATAAGTTCATGGTTTGGTATAGCCCCCATATAACTATACATCCCTATTTTCGGTATTTTGGGAGTTATAGGTAAAATTTTTAATTTGTTAGGTTCATGGTTCAGTATACCCCCATATAACGGTACCTCCCGAATTACGGTATTTTGAGGATTATAGCTACAATTTTTAACCGAACTACCTGTAATTTGATATTTGAGATTCCCAGTGATCACAAAACTACTCCACTAAAAATTTTCAACATAGAACCATGTTTTGGTATAGCCCCTATATAACGGTGCCTTCGGATTTTCCACCAAAAATTTTCAAGAAAGGTCCATGTCTTGGTATAGCCCCATGCAACGATACACCATGATTTTAGGTGGTTTGACCAAACCATCTGTGGTCACCAAAATTGTCAACATAGGTCCATGTTTTGTATATATTTTTCAGGAGTTTACCTACATTTGTTGGCTGAAATATCTGTAATTTGACATTTAAGGCTCCCAGTGGTCACAAAAATTCTCCACCATAAATTGTCACTTTGATAAAACCCCCATATAGATGTGCTGTCAGATTGAAGACATTTTTAAATAAAATTTTTGGCCTAATTTAGACATTTGGCGTATCCAAGTTCGGCCTGGCGGAACTTAACGGGTTTTTACTTGTTATTTGCTCACACAATCTTTATGATAAGAGCTTCGAGAGTAAATCAAAAGTCTAAACTATTTGAAAAATATCTTCTTTTTTGGTTAGTTTAATCAACATTCTTGAATGACTTCACATTCTGTAGGGTGTTTTACTAAAATTCAACTCACAGCTGATCAAGTAACCAAAGCATAAAACACTCCCATAACACAAGTGAACAACAACAACAACAGCCATAACTTGGAACTGGATCAATAACAAATTTCACCCCTTTCCCTAACCAAGAATATGACCGACCACACGGTGCTCTTGAACCAACTTTAAATGAAAAGAGCTTACACCAGGAAAGTTTTGGCTGATTCTGAAACTACAAGGTTCAAAGATAAGAAAAATCGAAAAACAAAAAAATTTCCGGGGCGTTTCTAAATAAATCGCGGTCAAATTTCACAATTTTTAGGTTTTCACGATTTTGTTTGGAAACGGCAAGTACTATCGAAATGGTACTTAAGAAAATCTTGTAGCAGTGAAAATTCTCTACAAGACTGACTTGCACCTACACCTACACCTGGGAATCTGAAACAGCAATGTTCATAGATGACAAAAATCCGAAAACAAATCGCGGTAAAATATAACATTTTTAGGTGTATTTTAGGTTTTTGTGATTTTAATTGGAAACCGCAAGTCCTATTGAAATGGCGCTAAAGAAAATGCTGTAGCTGTGAAAATTCTCTAGAAGATTGACCGCTATGATTTGTTCCTAGGTTTTACCATTTTTGAGATATAGAAGTATAGTTCACATTTTTAGGTTTTTTTTTTGTTAGGTTTTCACGATTTCCTTGAAAATTTTAAGTCGTATCAAAATGGGACTAGAAAATCTTATAGCTGTGAATTGTCTACAAGATTGACTTTCGTAATTTTTTCCTAGAATGTTCCATTTTTGAGATATATAAGTTCCAGTTGAGAAATTGCAGTCATGGCATTGTTTTATAAGGAGACGATGTAGTCAGTGAATTGTCCCAATCTCAAAAATGGTAAAACCTACGAAAATATCATGCAGGTCAATCTTGTAGAGAATTTTCATTGCTACAACATTTTCTTCAGTACCATTTCGATATTATTTGCGGTTTCTAAGCAAAATCATGAAAACCTAAAAAACCCTACAAATTTGAACTTTGATCGCGATTTATTTAAAAAACGCTACGGCGATTTTTTTTTATTGTTGTCATCTATAAACATTGTAAAGCAAAAACCTTCCAGGTGTACCCACCTTTCATTTAAAGTTGGTTCAAGACCACCGTGACCAACAATTATGGCAATACGCCAATCCTATGAATTGAACGGCATGTAGCCACCAAGCACCGGTCAGGTGTAACCAGTATAACTGCATTGTTTTACCACACACAGCAGTTGTTGTTGCTATTCATATAATTCTCCACTTATCTACTCAATTCACTTACCTTTCCAGTTTCCTGAAATGTTTGCAGTTCATCCTTTTGCACCTGTATCTCATGTATATTACAGCCAACATGTGAATGGCACTTGATCATGACATTGTACAAATCGTCCAACCATTTAATGGCCATTCGTGCATCCTGTTCATACGTATAAATGTGTGTCAGCTGTTCCAAGGTGAGCTTTTGCAACTCAACGCTGTCGCTGAATATTTTACGTCGCGCCAATGTTGTGTCCAAAATTTCACGAATATTGTAAATGTCATCGCTGTAGTCAATGTGTAGGTCACGGCCAAGTGCATCTTTAATCGGCATCGAAAGGATGTCACTGAGTTTTTCACCATCTTTGATCAATTCACGTTCGATGGTAACTAAAAGGGAAGAATAAGAAAAATAAGTTATTGAATGTATGGTAAAGAGGATATTTCGATTTAACGTCAATGAAATGGAAAACATATATATTTGATATGGAAAAGGTGGACCCCCCTGTCATTAAGGAATATTCGTATGTAAGGATTGCAATTGCTGTTCGGTCGCACGAGTTAGGCAGTAGTTCGAAAGTCTCCATTAAAATCCATAATATGGAGGGTATAATTAAATTTGTCATTCCATTTGTAACACATCGAAATATTCATCGGAGTATATATATATATTCTTGATCAGGGAAAATTCTAAGTCGATATTACCATGTCCGTCCATCTGCCCGTCCGTCTGTGGAAATCAAGATAAAGCTCGCAATTTTTAAGATAGGGCTTTGTAATTTGGTATAGAAGTTTCTATTACTCCTAGGATATTTGGTATTGGAAATGGGCTACATCGGTTCACGTTATGATATAGCCCCAAAGAACTTTATTATCACACCGAAATACGCAGAATTTCGTCGGCATAGGCCCACGTCTTCAAATAGCCCCATAGAACGGTACCTCCCGATTTGCGATATTTTAAAGGTTGTGGCCTCAATAGTCCACTAAAATGGCTTATATTTGATATTTAGTCTTCGTTGGGGTATTCAACTTTCCATATGAAATCTGTCGTTATATTTCTACACCTTCATATAGCCCCCCCAAGAACGTTACCTCCAGATTTTTGGTATACTGAAGGTTGTGGCCTCAATATTCCTTCGAAATGGCTGAAATTTTGTATTAAGTCTTCGTTGGTGGTATAAAACTTTCTCCCAGAAATGTGTCGGTACAGCTCCACGCCTTAACATAGCCCTCATAATACGGTATTTTGAAGGTAATGGCCACAATAATCCATCGAAATTGCAGAAATTTGTTATTGTTATATTGAAATTTTCATATTGCTCCCATAGAACTTTAACACCCGATTATCGGTATACTGAAGGTTGTGGCTTCAATATTTCACCGAAATGACTGAAACTTGTTTTTAGTCTTCGTTGGTGGTATAAATCTTTCCCCCGAAAATTGTCCCTACAAGCCCGCGCCTTCATTTAGCCCCCATAGAGCGGTACCTCCCAGGTTTCGGTATTTCGAAAGTTAGCTACATTGCTTTACCGAAATTGCTGGAATTTCGTATTTAGTCTTCTTCATAAACGATAGGAAACTAATTGTTCCATTTTACTTCAGTACAACTCGCGATGGAGGGTATAAAAATTTCGACCGGGCCGAAGTTAACACCGTTCTTACATGTTTTATCTTTCATCCATTTGTTTGATTCAGTTTAGAGAGGGGCGTGTCACAATCGTGTCACGGATTTTAGAGACGACTAAGTACTAAACTGGTTAATTTTTTGTTTAGTGTCACGATCCTGACACACGCCCATCTCTAATTTTGCTGTTGTTGCTGGATCGTATTAAAGGTTGTTGCTTTAGCAACGTAAATAATTTTCTTCGTATATATGTTTCAGTTATCTGCTTCGGGCTCCTCTGTTTCCAAATTCAAAAATTGTTCAACCTGGACTGGCTGCGTCTAGAAAGAATCAGGATCCATGGGAGTGGGTTTAGCTGGACAATTAAACAAATGCAGCGTGTCGTGTGGTCCAATCAACATGCACGGCATATGTTGTTAATTCGGGTTCAATACAAATTGTGTGGGCTGCATCGTACGGATGTTAATTACTAAAACCAATCGTGTTTGCCATATTGTTGTGCTGATGGACCGGCAAAATCTTCGTCTCCTCACGAAGGTGGTCCGCTAGTTTCATGAGGAGGCATTCTTTGTCTGCATCCCAACTGCTGACGGGCTTATTCCTGCTTCTGATCTTATCGCTTGCACGGACTACTTAGATATTCCATGGAACGTTACACCCGATATCTTGTGGTAGTTAGTGGTCGGAACAGACACATGGACCAATATGTTCAGGGGCTTATTCCAGCCGTCCAGGAGGTGAACAGTGTGCAGGGGATTTAGCCGGTGATATGTTCAAATTCCTCAGATGAAAGAACCGAACTATGTCAGCTATATACATATTTAATCTATCAAAATAATAGATGTTAAGAGTTCCGTAGACATCACAACGCCTAGTTTCATTCTACGGGTCTTAGTCTTCTAACTTCTGGATTCAACAGACGATTATCCAACGTTTCAACCACGGCAGGAGAGAAGCTTGGCATGGTTGATGGTACCGAAGGCCTTTGATAGGTCCAGAGACACCATGACTGTTCGATCGCCTGTTCTTGTTTAGTCCTCCACTGATATGTGTGGATATGGTTTCTTTGTCTGCATCCGAAAGGCTGGTGGCCTTGTTCCTGCTTCTGATCTTGTCGCAAATAGTTATGGCTGGCGCAGGCTACTTTGATATCCCATGGAAAGTTACAGCCGAAATCTTGTGGTAGTTAGTTGTCGGAACAGACACATGGGCCAATATGTCCAGGGGGAGGGGGTTCATTCCAACCGTGCAGGTGTTGACCAGCGTGGCAGTGGATTTAGCCGTGGATATTATCATATTCCTCAGATGGAAGAACTATGTCAGCTATGTATGTTCATATTTAACCTATCAAAATATTAGAGGTTAACAGTTCCGGAGACATCACCCCGCCTTTGGGGAACTCCTTGCTTAACTCTACGGGTCTTAGACTTCTTATTTCTAGATTCCACAGACGATTATCTAACGTTTCAAATACGGCAGGAGAGAAGGTTGACATATTTGTCGGCACCGAAGTTAAGAGCCACCTGTGACTAATCGGTCGCCTGTTCTGGTTTAGTCTTCGACTGATATGTGTGGATATGGCATGTAATGCTGTTGTGGTACTGTGTATTTTCCGGAATCCATGCTGATGTTGGGCAAGTGGGAATCTGATTTTCATCATGGGCAGGAGTAGTGTCTCTAGGATTTTCCATACTGGCGACAGAACGGAATCGGGCTGTGCGATTCCTTGACTGCCAATTTTCCAGAATTCTGGTATAATATGGGTGACTAACGATAGATTAAGGACACTTGTCAAATACTCAACTACGGGTTCATCCAGTTGTTTAAGCATTACCTTTTAGATTCCGTGTGGGCCCAACGATTTGGATCATTTCGCGTGTCGGACGACAACTTCAACATCGTTCATCGTAAATTGTGGTGGTACTTCCTTAGCTGAGAGGGCTCTTATACGGCGTAGAATGTTCCTCTTCGCCCTATCACATCCGTGTTACTCCATAAATTGCCGGATAAAATAACACGTGCACCTCTTCGAATTCTGCACTAGAGTTGTATAGTTCACGAACGAACTAGTTCAATTGAACGATTCATTGAATAGAGCGTATGAACTAGATCAATCGATATAGTTCATTATAGTTCAATAGTTCACTGAACTATAATCAGTCGGCGACCGTACGATCAACGAACGAGCGATTCACAATCTAGTTCAACATGTCGTTCACATATGCATAAAGTTACGCCGTCGTCAGTGTTAATGGGTACTTTACACGATATGTATCTTACATATGGGTTGTCCCTTTTTATATACAAAATGTATACGCAAAGTGACAACCCATATGTAAAATACATATCGTGTAAAGTACCCATAAGTGATGCCTTCGTAATGTGATGAGTTTGTTTACGTTTTGGATCAAGGTACAATGAATAGCTGTTCGAAAGTGAAGATTTCTTCAAAAACACAACAAATTCCACATATTTCCATATTGTATGTGCCTTGTTCTGGATAGAAAAAATAAATAAAAAGAAAACACGCGCAAAGCTTTTTCGCATTGACAGTTTCTACACACACACAACATAAGATTTTTGCCAGCCACCTAATGAAGGACGTGTTTTCTTAAATTAATACCAACTTAATCTTTCTTTATAAATGGTGATGGTCGGGACCGGAGGCATTACGGATAATCGATTTTCACGGATAATGGAGTCAACGCGTTTTATGCGGCTTTTGAACACATTTCTTAGTAAAAATGGAATAATATCGTACACATTTGCACAATAATATTTAACTGTGCTATTTTTATTATATTGGTTTAAGGAAAGAAATGAAATAAAATTAAGAATTCAAGAATTTATTACATCTGCATAAAAATCTTTCAATTTATGCTTGTCTTGCTTACTTGTTTTTGTGATCGCATAAATACACAAATTGTGTGAAACAGGAGAATTTCTTAATCAAATTAATTGAAAGGTGTGCCTTTAATCCCCGATAATGGAGTTAATAATGGATAATAGAGGCAATCGAAACAACGACATTTCTATTCTATCCCGAATAATGGAGGTTCCCGGATAATCGATTCACGGATAATCGAGGTTCGACTGTATTTGGTGTATGTGTGCGTTTGATTGACCGATTATGATCCGAATGAACTGGATAGTGAACTATGAACTAGATTACTGAACTAGTTCAGTTAAAAGAGCTGAACTATTGAACTAGATCTTTCAAATGAACTAGATTGTACAACTCTATTCTGCACAGCCACGCCAATGAAAGTAACAACTTTTCTATTCTCATTCTTTAGCGGATTCAAGAGCGATTTGACCGTTGCCCACAATTTACTTAATCCAGTACAATTGCTTAAGGTGGTCTGACCACTTTTTCAGCTTGTACACTCCTACTCGGGCCATCAGTACCTCACTACGGTGCAAGGGGCGCTGATTGGTCGCATTATAACAAGTCTGTGTTGTGAGAACACCATGGGGTTAGACCGGAAGGTAGATACACACGTTAATCATGACATTTCTGCACACTCCTACTAGACTGTTGATTTCAACAATAAAATTCCTAACTCTCGGATTTTCTGAGGTCGTACTACGAAGTTCACTATGTTCTTTTTTGTCTAATTTTAGGTATTCGACAAGTAGGTATGTATCGTGTGACTGCAGCTGTGATGATGTCCCGGATCTCTGAACCGAAGTTTGGTAAATTCTCTGAACCCTTTCCAATCGGAATTTTCATGGTTCAGAAAAGTACGGCGGTCAGACGTTATGAACTCGGGTTAACGAAGACGATGATTGGAAGGTAGTCTGAGCCAAGAAAATGACGGGTTGTCAGGATACAATGCTTATGTCTGGCGGAATGTGGCAATCTCTTCTTATCCACGTAGAAGCGTCCTCGTTCAATTTGCTCGGTCAGTACTGTACCCCTCTGATCATTGCCTAGGACAGAATGCCAAAGCTTATGATGAACATGGTTATTGCCCTCCCAAAGCGTACTAATATCAGGCATATACCGCAGGTCACTACTATTTATCGGAGATGTGTACACATTAAGCAACTCTATCTCGGCAGTTCCACACTTTACTGATATCCCCATCCATTCATTCCATGTATTGGTAACTAGAGTCAAGCTCAAGCGAAATGTATATGGAAGCCAAGTCCTCCGCCTTTTGGACGATTCTTTCGCAATACCTTGTAACCATCGCAAAGTTGCAAGCTACAAGTTACGACGAACTTTGTGTTCTGCATCGGGGTGACCATGATGTTTCTCCGAATCATTAAGTCTGCAATATCGCTGACTTTCTTGCGGAGATCGTTGAAATTGAATTGGCGGAACGATACATTTGCGGGGCGCTGAACATCAACATGTGGTGTTAGATGCTGTGTATCATATTTGGGAAGACTGCGGGGGTGTCTCGTATTCCGCCGACGATGATGGAGACACATTGGGAGTTGTTTTGGCGCCGAAAATAGCAACATATTTCCTATCGCAGTAATCCTGGATGCGGCTAAGACCACCGATGTTCACATGTGGTGGATGCGAATCTGGCAAACGGAACAGGTCCCTGATCTGGGTTTCCTGATATATACACCGGAACTCGGTGCTGGCATTCCGGGATATATTGCGCTTCCATGGTGAAAAAATAGACGAACTCAAGCACCTAAGTGTAGAGGTGACAGTCACTGATCGAACATTCCTTCGAGTCAATCCGGTGCAAACAAGCTGACGCCGTGGGATAAAAGGTAGGACAAGTCGTCATATTTTTTTTAATTTTTTTTTTTTTTTTGAAAGAAGTTATTAAAAAACATGGCTTTAACTTATATTTCAAAACCACAACTTGTTCCTCACCCATCTTTGTTCTTTTTTAAGATCACCTAAACCTCAGGAATTTTTGCAAGCCACAACAAAATACTTAACTAAACAACTTCGATTTTCTTTCCCTTTGTTCCACTTACCTAAACTTTGTTGAGAACTCTTCAGCTTCTGCAGAGTACTTGTTGCTGCTGCTAAGCATTCAATTTTATCCCCACTACCCATGACTAGTGATTCGAATACTTCAGTGGTTCGTTCAAAGTATTCGCTTACCAATCGATAAAATCTTAACGAAGTAATTAATATATTGCGTCGCCTCTCCAATCGGGTGGCAAATGAACGACACACAAATTGCATGAATTCCTTTTGCGGCAATAGGTCACGATAGCCGGGTGTGTCCTTGTTACCGGCATATGCATCGATTTTATACAGCAGCTCAGCATAGAAACCGTATGTCTCACGACATTCCAACTCCAACTTGTCGTGGGCTGCTCTCAACTGTTCGCATGCCTTGACATCACAGCCAATACTCGTTTGACGATTTAGCTTTTGTTCGGCCGTATTTAAAATCCAATTGGTTACGAATGCAACTCCCTCCTCCAAGTTGGCAACTTCTTTGGCTTCTCTCACCGATTGTAAAAGCTCCAACCATGCTGAACGCACGTCTGTCTGACGTTTTTCAATTTCATTTAGACGCATTTCGATACGTGCCCGTTCACAGTTCAAATCGGGTGGCAATGGAAGTTTGTGCATTGGCGGAGTTGTGGTCGTCGTCACCAACGATTGAGCAGGTGTATGCACCGCACTAGCTGCTGCTGCCGCTGCATTATGATCATGTTGTTGGGGGGTCGACAACGGCGATGATCCAGTAATGGAGGTCGTTGTATTTGTTGTCGTCGCTTTGGCTTTGGTTTTATTCGAAGTTGTGGTTGCATTGGCACTGGGTACTGATGTTGTTGTTGTTGTCGTTGTGGGAAATGGTGCAGTAGGGGCATAGATTTCATTGAAACGTGTTAAAATACGATTGCCTACAAAAAGAGAATTTCAAATGAATAAATAATAGAGAGGCTTTGTTAATGAAATATTTAATTATATTCTGGTTGTGTTATTGTTGTGGTTTTGTGTATTGGAAGCATTCAAATAAATTGTTTTCGATTAACCTATGGCCAGTGAAACTCCATGTGTAACTGAACTTTCTTTTTTTATTTCTTTTGTATTTCCATACCAGTTTCACTGCAGTGCAAGAGGAGATAGATGCTCTTAGGAGTTAAGCTTCTTGTATTTTGTTAAGACATTAAAACAATCTGCTTGAGCTTGCAATTAAGTCATTATCTCTTTCAGTCTTTGGTGCCTTTGTTAGGAAGCCTTAAGTGGGACTTTTTAGTAAGGGAATGTAAACTGTTAATTACTTTAAAAGGTCAACTAGGAAGTGGTGGTAAGAAACAAGCTTTGCAAAGTTGTATAAACTGAAAGAAAGAATCAGTTTGTAATAAACTGTCACATTTTTTGTTTTTCTTTATACTGTAGTAGGATTAAAATTCCTTGAGGACCCCAACCCATCGAATACCACTTTCACAGGTTGTTAAAATCCATGGGTTAACACAGTGCGCCTGAACCAACATTAAATGGAAGGGAAGTTTTTGCGGATACTGAAACTACAGTGTTCATAAATGACAACAACTAAAAAAAAAAACAAAAAAATCACCGGAACGCTTTTTAAATATATCGCGGTCAAAGTTCACATTTTTAGGGTTTTTTTAGGTTTTCACGATTTTGCTTGGAAACCGCAAGTCCTATCGAAATGGGATTATAGAAAATATTGTACCTAGCTATAAGATAGCTTAGTATGATTGGACCGTCCACAAAACGGAGAAAATACTGTGATTTTCGAGAATCAATTTCTGAGAGAATGGGGTCTGTGTTATCCGTCCGTGTTATCTTTTCAATATGGTTATGGTTCAATAAGGTTATGTATGTCAGATGGGAAATTTAATAGAAATGTCGCACTGTACCCAAAAGACTACATGTTACTCGCTCACCTTATAACATTGAGCTTTTAGACCACTATGTCAGGAAGCATGGACTTGCCCACGGAAAACATATACATTCCCAAAGGATCTTCGAACAGACCCTGAACTGCACTTAAACAAAAATGTTGAACTTTTGTGGGGGAGGTTCCCTAAGGCAAAGACCGATATGGACCAGTTTCGAAGTTAAACTAAATTTGGGCAAAATATTAGGATATCCATAATTTGGATCAAATCGGTTGCTACAAGATGATTAGAGTTGTGTCGTTCCGGAACGAACTAGTTCAAAGGAACTACTCCACAAAAGGAACGACCGGTACTAGGGCCGACTATGCGGTTCAGCTAGTTCCTTTTGCTCCCTCGTTCGTTTTTCTCCCATTCTTTTTGCTCTTCTCTTTCAGTTAGTTCCATCAGTTCATTTAACATCAGTTGTCTCTCTTTCTCCTCTCCCTGTCTTATTAGTGAATAAGAAATCTCATAGTGTCATTTCGTTTTTCATTTCTTCTAAACTGATCTTTGCCGAATTAAAAAAAGCAATTGAAGTATTTTTAATTAACAAAACGATTGTAAATTTGTTTTAAATATTTGTAAACTACCATGAAGAAAGCCGAAAAAAAATTATTTTTCTTTTGTTTTGATGAAGAAGAAGCACGAACGATATGAACTGAGTGAACGAGTATGAGTGTGGGTATACATATAAGGGTTGGTACTAAAAGGAACTATGGAACTAACTGAACGACCTAGTTCCTTTTGCGGAACGGAACGGAAAAGATCGAACCGTAAAAGGAACGAGATTGCCCTACTCTAAAGATGATCGTGATTGCCACATTAGTGAAACTGTTTGCTAGAATTCATATTGAAACCTCATCTATGTCTGGTAGAAATTTCAAGATGTGCAAACTATGGGCAAACTCGGTGGGGGAGGTAACCGAAGGAGTTCACCGCAATGACCCATCTTAGAACTTAAATTAAGTTCGAAATCTCGGACCCAATCGGTTGATCCATTTGCGAGTTATCGTGCGCTTCAGCCAGCCAGACAGGCGGACGGACATAGCTATATCGACTCCAAACTGTCTGAAACTACTTTCGTCCAATCATACTTGGGGTCTAATATTTTTATTTCGATGGGACACATTTTGCCTATATAAAAATAAGAAGGATAATATTTTTCAGGATAACTTTGGATTAAGTAAGCCCTTTAAATTTAAGGGTACCTGGCTGTACAATGGCGGTTATACAGCATATTGGGCTTTGAGTCCGTTTTTAATAATAAAAATGATACTAAGTAAAGGAGAATATTAAACGTGTTTAAATGTAACGTGGTTTCAAGTCTGTTCACTGGTGAAAGTCTTAAACATCGACCGAAAGCCGTCTGTCTATACAAAGTTTAAAGCTAATATTTTTATGAAGTCACGAAAGTCTCATAATTCTGAAAGTCTTAAATACCGACCGAGCTTAAAAAAATAGGCGTTGTGTCTCATTTAATTTGGGGCTTGTGGCTATCAATTTTGGGCCTTATGACGGCGCAAAGTGGTTCAGAGTCGTTTTTTTACTGGTCAAAACTCTGTAATATTTGAACGGGTAGATATATATTTTTATAATTTTTTTTTTTATTATAACTATTTAAATAAAACACTGTAACAAGGTCAAACAACAATAAACAAACCATAAAAATACAAACAAAAAAATCAATTTTATTACAGTGTTTTATTTAGCTTGCTTTGGTCCGTTTGGTTCAAATCTGGTAACTCATTTTGAACACAGTTGCAGTTGACCAATTGAACTGAAACTTTGCACACTTTTCAGATTTGGATGACAATACATGAATATGAAATCAAAACCAATATTGGTCCATTTTTACATAGTTTTTACCGTGTTTTATTTAAATTGCATTTCAAATCTGGTAACTCAATTTTTACACAGTTGCAGTTGACCAATCGGACTAAAACTTTGCACACTCTTCAGATTTGGATGACAATATGAAATTAAAACAAAGATTGGTCCATTTCACAGTGTTTTGAGGATTTTATCTTCATTTTTCCCCAAATTAGCCGTCATTTGGCATTTCCAATGATGCAGACATTTCCCCACCAAAAATTGTGAACATAGGTCCAGGTTTTGGTATAGCCCCCTTATAGCGGTACTACCCGATTTCAAGTATTATGACGATTTTATCTTGATTTTGAGGCCGAATTGGCTGTAACTTGGCATTTGGAGTCCCCAATGGTTCAGAAACTTCTCCACCAAAAATTTTTGACATAAGTACCACCCGATTTCAAGTGTTTTAAGGATTTTATCTTCATTTTTAGCCAGAATTGGCTTTA
Source organism: Musca autumnalis (assembly GCF_047663935.1). Classification (NCBI taxonomy): domain Eukaryota; kingdom Metazoa; phylum Arthropoda; class Insecta; order Diptera; family Muscidae; genus Musca; species Musca autumnalis. The sequence continues at coordinate 93,033,084 of NW_027411977.1, read as the reverse complement.
ACTTGGCATTTGGAGTCCCCAATGCACAGTGGATCGACCCATAGGCCAAAAATAAAAATATGAATGTCAAAATTTTGGTACAACATCTGACGTTTTTAAAAATATATTAGTTCTTGTTTCATTCGAACGCGATCTTCTTAAGAATAGCTTCAAAAGTCGGACCATTTGACTAATATTTTTTGTTGTGAGTACAACCTATATTTTAAGTGCATGTAAATATATTCAAAATATCGCGAAACTAATACGTTTAGCCAAATATTATAGTGGATATTGAAGGAGGAGGTAATAGCTTAGTTTTCATTAAAAAGTAGTGTTTTAGCGTGTTGTGGAATTCTAGTTAGCTGCGCATTTTCTTAGTGTATTTTGTAATGCCAATCATATACTTAAATTTGACCTAAGTTTTTAGTCATGATGCCCACCAGTGCCCACCTCAGGAATAATTTTCCAAAGTAGGTCATGAGTTTAAGATTATTCAGTATTAAAATCAGCTGCCATCTAGTGCCAGACTATAAATGGTGGGTCGCTGTTATCTGACCACGTAACATAATTGGCATCAGTGGCAAGATGAAGAAATCTTCTTCCAAATGTGTCATAAGTTGGCGGTACGTGCCTTCCAGGAGAACGCTATAAGGTCTATTCCATCATGAGAAAGAATATATTTATTGAGACTAAGCGACAAATTATTTCCTAGTTTTAAGTGCATTTCTAAATAAAATCACTGAAACTTAATTTTTTTTAATTATATTTTATTTAAATTTTTTCAAAAAATTTTAATTTTTTCAAAATAAAAAAACAACTTGTCTATTTTTGTAAACTAGCTATAATTAATATGGAAACGGTATGAAAAAAAAATAAATTTTTACACATGTAATTTTAAAAAATTAAAAAAAGTGTTAAACGGACGGACCCTAAATGTTCTAGTCCACTAAAGTTGGAAACTCACTAAAATTGAGTACCTGAGGAAAAATAAAATGGCTTACTTTATGTAAATGCCATGGTCATTTATTAAAACAACAACCCCACCTACCTCACAAGAAAACAACGAACACTATATCTGTTAGAGTTTCCTAGAAATATCTATTTCTTTCTCCAGAAATTTGCAAATATGACGTATTTTCCAAAATTGTGAAAAAAATTGTCGTCTTTATTTCAAATATTTAGACCTTTAGGTCAATGATACAGAAAAATTGTGATAGTCTGAACCACTGTTTGAGAGAAAGATCTTTCGTCAGTAGGAAAATATAACAAAATCCTTCAAAATACATCACCTCCGGCGGTATCATAATGCAGTGTCCTACCTATATTTAACTTTTTCCGTACAGAACTTTTGTAATTTCAATCAGGTACCGTTCTATGGAGGCAATATCGAAACGTGGTCATATACCGACAATTCTCTAAAGAAATGTTTTATACCTCTGGCAAAGACTAAATACCAAATTTCAGCTACTTTGATTGGTGGATAAAACCCTCAAAACTATCGAAACTTGAGCGGTACTGTTCTATGGGTGCTAGATCAAAACATGTCCTATACCAATAATTTTCTGTAGGATTGTTTCGTAAATCTAGCGAATATATTGAGACAACCAAAACCTTAGTTGGGTTTTGTATTTTCAGATCTCGTTTGACTTTTATGGTCTCTTCTTAACCAGGCTAAAACTAGATTTTTTTACACGAAAATACTCATTACAAAACTCCTTACTAAACCATTATTGTAAGAAGGGCATGTCGCCCGACGTAAGTAATTGTTGCCACTTAAATAAATAGTTAGTGGTCAAAAAATTACTACTTATTTCGAGCAACATGCCTTTGTTAAAATAATGTTTTACTAGGGGGTTTTGCAATGTGTATTTTGCTGGGAAGTAGTAGAACTTATTTCTCCAGCAGACCAACTAGGAGAAACTACACCGAACACATCAAAATCGATTAAATATAGAACATTTTACATAATTTCTGGAATTCTGGTCAATAACTACTAAACTATTGGGAGTTCAACTAAGTAAACTAAATACTAAGAAATTCTTTAGAACATTCGGAAATGATGATTTAATGTTGTTTCAGCGAGAGTGTGAACAAATCGAAATGAAGAGGAATCAGAATAATAAGTACCAAAGTTCTACCAATAACGTATTTTCAAATTCTTAAAAAAAGTATCTGAAAAATAGTCCATACCGTTACAATATGGAAAAGATTCCGTTGATTAGGGTGGTCATTAAAATAATGGGAATATACTTATCAAAATCCCCAACAATCCAACATTCCTTGGTGTTTTTGATTTAGGTAAAAATTTCATTAAATTTCTTTTAGTTCCAATCATGACATACACAGATAAACAGAAGCAAATTAAGTGGTTATTTTATCAAATTATTATTTGGCACATTGCCTCAGGAGGTCTTAGTTGAAATCCAATTAACGACCTTAATTATGTGTTACCAGCATGGCATAATAACATGCCACAAATTACATATTTTTGGGATGAAATATTAGGTTTGTTTGTTTACTCAATAAAGCACAATTTGTTTGTGGAAGTTGTTGGTTAACGAAGTTGTATAGCAAAAGAGAGTGCATTGATTTAGCAGGTTGAGTTTGTGGCTGATAACATAAACGTTTTGCCTTTAAAAATGTTACCAATAATAATTTTATAGAATCTACAGCCAACAGCTTGATTATTGATTATTATTGATTTTAGCGATTAAAAACATTTGAAGCTCTTATATCATATAATTGTAACATTAATTTTCTTAAAATATTTAAAATCATAATCTGTATAGATCAAATGTTGTCTTAAAAAAATTTGTTTAAAACTGTTCGATTGCAATTAAGGATCACACCTATTATTTGCTAAGAATTTGCACAGCAAAATCAAACAACAAAGTAACAAAATTAATGTTACCTTGATTTGTGTTTCTATAGTTTTTTTTTTTTGTTTTTTCCTCTGTGCTATTTCAAACATAATTTACCTTGCGGCATTCACCACCAATGCTGTTGACTTGTTTCCATTTTGTATTGGCGACTTCTTGACGATCTTTTTATTTGCAGCAACAATTTTTCCATGGGCAAACAAATAGTTATCAAAATAAAAACAAAATTACAAACAAACCTACAGCATTATAGCAGCCACATTCTATTGCTCGCCTTGACGTTCATTCGCCTTTTGTATGTATATCGCACACACTTATGTTACTTTTGTTTGCAGTAAACAGTTAACGTCTTGCCACGGCTATTATTATTATGAACGAAAACATGTTTTCTTTGATGAAAAGTCATCAAAGTAAGGTACGTGGTGGCTAAGGTGTTGTTGCCACAGTCCGTGCCAATATTGTTAAAAGTACACTCTTTGTCACATTTTATGGTGATGGTTAAAAGTTGTAATAGGCCATGTTTGATGGCGTTTGCAATACAAAATTATCAAATGTATGTAATACAGCGTTGCCATTTTGCTTTTCATAGCTTACCAAAATAGAGACGACCAATTTAAAATGTGATATTACAACAAAAATTAAAACAATGAAACACTAATCAAAAGATGTAAGCCGGTAATACCTTTATTAATCTCCGTCAAAAATATCCAAATGACAATGTTTTTCAGATAACGCATCAAATTTTTATTCATTGATGAAAAGTTTATACCAAAGTAAAGAATCCGAGCAATAAGAGCGATTTATTAGGATGTAGAACTCTCAAATCTTCACAAGAGTGGTACAAACCAACCATTACACACCAATACTAAAGTAAAATAGGAGTGTCCGTTTGAGGATAAAGCGCACAATCATTGGATATATACAAATATAATAATTTTTGAGTGAACTTTTCATTTCTATTAAAGCGGGACCTTTAATAGAGTTTTGTGGCTCTAGACACCTTTTCTTACTTCAAAAAACTGATAACACTGTGCAACAAAATTCAATGTTTTTCAAAATGATGGAAAAAGCCGAGTTCATTATGAAAGTAGAGCTAAAAATATGAGACACGTATATCGGCGTTTTTAAAGTTTACGTCGGAAAGTAACCAAAATTGGCGGGGCAAGTTCCGCCCATTTTTAAATTTTTCGAAATATTCGAGTTGGGAATTGTGTAAAATGAACAGTCCAAAATTAAAACATATAATTTCATCCTAATATATATAAATTTGTAATCTAATTTTTTTAAGGAAATAGTGTATATAGATTTATGGTTTATTTTAGTGAAATTTTGTGTAGAATTTTTCATCCTTTGACACTTTTCACATATAACCAAGTTTTATATTACTTCCATGTATCAACTAGAAAAAAGAAGGAACAAATTTTTATCAAAAAAAATGGGAAATGTTTTCATGTTTTTCATCAAAATTGATACTGATATTTTCAAGCTATAGAATGTAAATAGACATTTCGTTTCTTTGGTGACCTATGGTGAAATTTGACGAAGAATATTTTTGTCTCTGACATCATCTCTCTAAAATTATGTTTTGTGCGACAATTTTGAATAAACTCAAATTAAGTCCGACTTTAACCCTAAACCGTGTTTTTCATTTTTAGAGATTCCTGGCGATTAGACGAGAGTTACAGATTCGGTGTATTCTGAGACCTGTAATAAAATTTTATGGAGAACAATTTTATAGAATATTCGGATTTGATACGATCACATTTTTAATGAGTGTTTGAAAGATTTTCGAAAAAAGGACAAAAAAGACCCCTTTGATAAACCGCATGAGGGTTAAACTTTTTAACAAAAATGTTTCCCACACCTTCCTAAATAAAGTTGCCAAAAAAAACTATATACCTGAAATGCAAGGATTCCAAGATAACTAAACTCGAATATTTCGAAAAATTTAAAAATGGGCGGAACTTTAAAAAAAAAAAAACTTTAGCTCTATTTTTATAATCTACTCGATTTTCCTTGTCATTTTTTTGTTGTTGTCGCACAGTGTAATATTAACCTTACGCTTGACTTACAGAAAAGGTTCTATAAACCGACCAAATTTAATATTATACAAAAATGATAATTTTTTTCGTCTGACCGGCAACTCTACTTTTCAACCAGCAATATGTTATACCAAACTAAAACAACTGAAGGAGTGGTGTATTTATTTGTCGTGTGTTGTTTGTGCTTGGGTGTAAAATATGATCTACGCACATGCGTACGGTAATAACATTAAATAAAGAAAATAATAACACGATTATTATGGGCATGCACTATGGCGACATAATGATATAGCATTTTATACTCTGAGACCTTTGTTATGTAAGTTAATGGTACTTATACCTATTATTTCGATATGTGAAGTATGTAGTGAGTTTGTTTTGTTGCCAGTTGTCAAAAACAGCAAGACCAGTCGATATATTAAGTGGCAGCGAATCAAATTACCTGTTTCGAACTATTCAACAGATATAGCGGAAGGTTATCGGAGTAAATGCCTAGTGCCTAAGACCCTTGGATCAACGGAGCAAGTATTCCCACTAACCACAAACGTGAAATAAGAGACGTTAAATTCGACCGGGCCGAACTTTATATAGAATATGTAAATATGTAAACTGATGAATATTCCTTTATTTTAAACAACGATTAATAAATAACATGGGTTCATGTTTTGGTCGGTGCTCCTGAAGCAACTTTAAATGGAAGGTGCTTACATCGTGGAAATTTTTACGGATTCTGAAACTACAATGTTCAGAGATGAGAAAATTAAAAAAAAGCAAAAAAAATCGGCGCTTTTACATTTTTAGGGGTTTCTAGGTTTTCACGATTTTGCTTGGAAACCGCAACCCCTATCAAAATAGGGCTTAAGAAAATGTTGTAGCTATGAAAACTCTCTACAAGATATTTACTTAGATTTTACCGTTATTGAGATATAGAAGTTCAAATTGGGACAATGCATTGACTGTATCGATACCTTATAAAACAAGTCCATTAGAGTGGGGCGATTTGAACACCATCAGAGGCGCCAGGAGTTTCTGATTCTTGGATTGTATTGAGCAAAAAAGTGAACAAGACCATATGTCTACGGTGAAAATCGAGCCCCCGGATTCTGACTTGAAGTTTTTTTTCAAGGATTTTTGGATATTTTGGCATATAACAACCAAACCACTGAGATTTTCGATCCAACACAAAGGCAACAATTGTAGCCAAGACAATTATTAAGGACTCCCTAGTACATCGCAAAAGCATTGGAACGCTGGTAGTTATGGCCTCGATAAGGTGCACATTTTTCGGAATATATCGATAAATGACACTGTGCTACAAAATGGGATTCAAAGTCAGTGGTAAAAGTACCACAAGACGAGATTTTACAGCATCCAAATATTCGGCAAATTTGTTGTTCAGAAGATTTTAGGTACGGTTCTCATTGATGACCAATCGATATTTCCCCGTTTTCATGGTCCTTTTTGACATTTACCCGGTTTTTGTTCAGAAAACTACGTTTTGTTTTTATGTATATTCGTTATTGGTCTGTGGTGCTTCTGAAATACTTACCATAAATAGCTCTTGTAATGACGAACACGTTAATAACAAATTTTTTTGGAGGATAGATCCGGTTATCTAAATTTTTGAACTCGATACTCTGATATTAAAACCGATTTTGGAACCGGCTTTAAGTAACCGATTAATCGTATATGCTTAGCATTAGAAAACTAATAAAATGGTCAATCAAATGACAGGAAGCAGCTAATTACAACTTTGTTGGTTCCGATGCTAGAACAAAAAAACCGCTTTCTTAAACAAGTTTAACAAGTCAGATTTTTTGCTTTTTTGTTAGGCTCACGATTTGCTTGAAAACGGCAAGTCTTATCGAAATGGGACTTTTAGCTGTGAAAATTCTCTACAAGATTGGCTTTAGTAATTTTTTCCTAGGTTGCACCCTTTAAGTTGGAAAATTACAGCATGACATGGTTTTATAAAGAGGCGATATAGTCAATGCATTGTCCCAATTTGAACTTCTATATCTCAATAACCTTAATAACGGTAAAACCTACAAAATTGTCATAAAGGTCAATCATGTAGACAATTTTCGCTGCTACAACATTTTCTTTAGTCCCATTTCGATAGGACTTGCGGTTTCCAAGCAAAATCGTGAAAAACTAAAATACCCCTAGAAATGTCAACTTGAATCGGGACTTATTTAAAAATTTTATTATTTATTTTTTTGTTTTTTTTTTTTTTTTTATTTTTCTCATCTATGTAGTTTCAGAATCCGCAAAAGCTTCCAAGTTGTAAGCACCTTTCATAAAAAGTTGCTTCAAGAGCACCGTGCCCATATAAGGGTAGATTCCAATACTAGTTATTTTAACGGAACTACCCCTTATTTGACATTTGAAGTTGCCAGTGTTCACAGACAAATAGCCTCCATATAACCGTATCTCCGGTTTTTCGTTATTTTAGGGATTTTAGCTACATTTGAATTTCCCAAAGTTAACAAAATTTGTCCAAAAAAAATATCAACATAGGTCTACGTTTTGCTGTAGCTCCCATATAACTTTTCCGCCACGAATTGTCAACATACATCCATGTTTTGTAGCTCCCATATTACAGTACCTCCGGCTTTTAGGTATTTTGTGTATTTTAGCTGCATTTTTCCGTATTTATTTTTAATATTTGAAATCACAAAATTTGTTTGTCGTGAGCCAAGGCTGACTTTTCCACAGTACACCTTTGGGCATATACATAAATACACTATTCAGGTCAATGTGGTGAAGGAGTTCAGTAGAGGCTACCACTTAAGCCGTCACAGCGTATAATAGTAAGCCCCTTACGGCACACCAGTGGGAACAACACATGGAGAAAAATAAAAATGGAAGAAGTAAAAAAGCGTTAAATTTAGCCAGATCCGAACTTTTTATACTCTTCACCATAAAATATTCTGAACTAAAACGGAATAATTATTTTCGTTGCTGTCCACAATATTAGGCGAGGATATTTTGTGATCACTGATAACGTAAAAAAGCATAAAAAATATATTCAATCCGTCAGAAACCTTATATGGGGCTATATCAAAGCGTGGACCTATGTTTTTGGTGGAGAAGTTTTGTGACCACTGGGAACCTCAAATGTCGAATTGCAGATACTTGGGCCAAAAATTGTAGCTAAAATCCAAAAAACCGAAAATCGGCGAAAAAACTGCCGAAATTCGGGAGGTATCGCTATACGAGGGCTATGTCAAAACATGGACCTATACTGACAGTTTTTAGTGGAGATGTTTTGTGATCATTTGGAACCTCAACTGTCAAATGTAGTTTGACAGTTCGGTCAAAACATGTAGCTACAATCCCCAAAATACCGAAAATCGGGAGGTACCGTTATATGGGGGCTATGCCAGAAAGTGGTCCGATATAGCCCATCTTCGAACTTGACATGCCTATGGAAAAAAGACACTCGGGTGCAAAAATATAGCGCTCTAGCTCAATTATTGCGAACGCTCGAGTGATTACAACAGACGGACATGGCTAGATCGTCTTAGAATTTTATCCTGATCAATAATATACATACACTCCGGTTCATCTGAAGAGAACCAGCCAATATATGTCTACAAATACCGTTATATCTGACGAAAGGAGAGGAATTGTAAATTATAATTTTGTGGACATGTAGAGTATATAGTAGCCGATATTTTCAATACCTAACATGTTTCACATATACGTTATAATGGTACTTTTTACTCGCTTTATGAAAAAATGGCAAAATATTAGCATTTTTTAATGGTTTACCAGGATAGAACCACCCTATGAATTTACACAAATCCTTCGTTAGATGTGGTAAACTTTAACAAAAAACTATTTATAATTATAAATAAATGCCGTTAGTGTTGATTGCCAACAAATATTGTGCAAAAAATTGTATTAGGGTAAAAAATTGTATTGTTTGTAGACAAATATTGGCTGGTTCTATTCAGATGAACCGGAGTGTATATACTTTATATGGTCACAAGTTTTTAGTTCGATGTGTTACAAACAGAAAAACAAAGTTAATATACCTTCCACAAAATGGTGGAGGGTATATAAAAGGCATAGCTAAACTGAGCGATGCTTGCATTGACATCAGCTTGAGACTGATCCCGGCCCAGGAAATGCCAAATAGACCTCGTGCAAGAATTTGGTTGTCTAGGGTAGAGAACGACGGCCCCACGTTGCTAAAATATCTGGCGGAAATGAAGAAGGATGATCCAATGGACAAGTGGTCCGTAATCGCCACTGGACCACGCAGTAACAACAGCATGAGTCTAGATATGTCGATAAGAGGCTGGAGTGATTAAAATGACATAAGAGAGGCCAATGCTAAAATCGTAAGCCCGTCTGACGCGAATGGAGACAAAGACGTAGATGACGTCGACGATGCCGAAAAGTTGCTGTAAAAAATCCTATATGTATATGTGTGTGTATATAATAGAGTTGGACAGTCTCGTTCATTTGAACGATCCGGATCACTGTCCTCGTTCAAAGACGAATGAGTAACATCATAAAAACCAACGTGTGTAATTAAGTATACGCAGTTTTTTCAAAGAAATTACCGGTGTCCATTGAACGAGATAGTGATCCGGATCTTTCAATTAAACGAGATTGCCCAAATCTAATATATATAAGACAAACTAGCCATGGCAGTATCCTCCTCTAACGAACTCCCGAAATCGTCAATCGCAACAACAATGGAAGTAATTTAATGTAATACCTTGAAATATTACCTTGGGCATTATAAGTTGGTTGTGACGCGAAAGTTTGTAACATATGGAAACAATGAACGTACACCGTAATATATACCGCAGTGAATTTCTTGGTTTTATTTTAATTGTAATGACGAATATTTTTCACTCGCGAGAAAAATCGAGCAAATCGGACCTCTTGTTAAAACATATTTTATTCATGTACCTTTCAAACTGTTTCATGTAGCCGCAGTATGTAATAAAGGTACATATCAATACAATTTAATAATGATCTGAATTAAAAGCCTTTTTAGAGTATTATTTATAACAAGTGTTTTATTAAATATATAATATATTTTTAACTACACAATTTCACAGAATTATCGGTAATAATGTTATGTTATTTACATATACAAATGTTCGATATTAATGTTAATATATTTTCTTTTTTTAATCCTCAAGTTCTAGTTTTACTTTATAACATGCTACACCAACATTATTTCTTGCGACAACTTCAACAGAACCAACTGTTTCGGCACACATTTTCTTAACAATCAACATATAATGATTTCCCTTTGAAGATATGTCAAAATGTTCGTTTCCCTTTTCAAGATAATCGCCATTAAAACGCCAATCCACATAGACACAAGGTTTGGCTACAATGATGGTTTTAAATTTGACACTTTCGCCCAACCTGGCCTTCTTGTCGCCGATATCTTTAAGAAAGTGTAGATATTCCTTCTTCGATGACCTTTCTTTAATGGCAGCTCTTTCCATTTCAGTTTCTTCATCATCATCGGTATCGTATTGTTTGGAAGACATTTCTGTTTTTATTATATTTTTATATTTTCAAAATTAATTCACTTTATTATAAATGAAACGCAGACAGATGGTTATGCCGTAGATTAACGTTTGATGTCTACACTTATACTGATGACAATTTTTTGTTTATTTCGATCAGATGTTTCATGACTAATGTTTAAAATTGTGCGATCACACCTCACGCATCGATTCTATTCAGAGAGCGTAATTGTTGTTATTGATGATGAGCGTGGGTGCTATTTGAGATAAATATTTTACACCAACGGATAAACAGTGTTGGAAAGCGTATTTACGCTATATTTATCTTATATGTAGGAATCTCCAAGTGTGCTGCTGCTGTTGGTAGAAAACGTGAACGACCGAAATCTATGTGGGTGTTTAATTAGGTTTAACAAATCTTCTAAGAAATATGATAAATAAATAATATTCGAGGCAACCAAATTTAATACAAACGTCACCATTTGCGATTTTATTTATACAGTAGCTGTCAATAGTAGGTTCAACTAGGTTTTCAGAATTTTGTGGCTTTTTCATTTAACCACCTTAACCAGCAGTGAAATGTAGCATAATAGTTCAGTCTGTGGGACTTCGGTGAACTCCTAATTGTTCATTGCACCTCTTAGGTCATTACAGTTCAACTCGAAAGAGAATTAATTCAAAAAAGTATACTGTGGTAATAAGAACACCAAATCTAAATGTTTGTACTTTTGGGGAGAGGTACTAGAAAGTGTAGAAGAACTATGTATTTCGATGTGCAAAGTTTGGATCAAATCGAATACTCTCTTCGACATTTATTTTGCGTAATATCCATTTTAGTTGATGGCCGTAGGTTTTTTCCTGCATTAGGGTATCGCAGGACTTGCCACTCGAAAAAAAATATTCCGTCCGCGAGGACTACCTGCCCTAATAATTTCAAAACGATATTGCCCTATACAAAAATAAGTTTGGTAGGTTGCCGAAGGCTTGGACCGATTTGAAGAAATATTACTATGTACAAGTTTTAGATCAAATCGGTCACGAAAAATGCTTTCCTAATCAACTGACATGACTGGTCGGTAATATAACTGTCAAAAGGAGTTGCTCTCAGAGTAAGATGAAGTTTCCAAATGCAGTATGTGACCAATTCATACGTTTAGGCTTAGATCCAGTTAATGGGCACTTTTAGTATCGTGTTGAAATGTTAATAGTGATCACTTCTATGATCGTGTTTAAATTTTAATAATGCGTAGTCCTTCTAATCATGTCCACAACCACCGACATACTAGCGGTGAAGAAAATAAAACAATAAAGTTCGCATTGTTACTCCATTCATCCAAACAAAGCGACTGTATCCATGAATACCATACCTGATTGTTCCGAAAGTAGCACGGGCACATCGGACAGCAGAATAGATTGTTCTTTGAAAGATGACATCTTTGGCATCATCTAGCAAAAAAAGTATAACCCAACAGGCGTTGTAAGCTGCATAGCTATAATCTCAAAACTGTTGTCTCAACGAGGAACAACGGTGCGTCACCTGCTTTCCTCGTAGGGTATTGAACTCCCAACCCCATTTCATTCTGGAATGTTAAAGGCTATCTACAAGGAAGCTGCTCGGGCGAAGGAGAACTTGGTAAGCACGCTTTATCTCTTGAAGAAGAGCATGCACTTTAACTACAAACGCTTTAAGAGCTTTGAATAACAGGCCATGCTCCTCAATTATGTATAGAATTCGAATTAAAAGATGGGAAAGCTCAAACAATGCAACAAAATGACTTCGGAATGTGTACGATGTGTTTAAACTGTGTGGATCAATTGTGATTTTTATTTTCGATACAAAAAGCGTGAATACCAGCTAAATGACAGACGTTGTAGTTCGACAGCAGAAGATCTTCTGAGAAAAGAACACACCACATTCAGCATTATGTGCTGGATCGCAATTTTCGCGTTGTTGTGGAGGGCGAGTTCCAACTTTTGGCTGCAAATAGCCGCAAATCTTGCTGATAAATGCATGGAATATGTAGCTTAAATCCTCAAAATACCGAAAAATCGGCCAGTACAGTTATATGGGGATTATAACAAAACCTTGACCTATGTTCACAATTTTTGGTGGAGAAGATATATAACCACCGAGAACCTCCAATACCAAAATTCAGCTTATTTGGTCTGAAAATGTGGACAAAATCTTCAAAATACCAAATATTGGGAGGTACTGTTATATGGGGCAATATCAAAACGTAGATCTATACCAAAACGTGGGCCTTTTTGGTGGAAAAGTTTAGTGACCACTAGAAACCCTAAGTACCAAATTGCAACTAATTTGGAAGAAAAGGATTGCTTAAATCCTCAAAATAGCGAATATCATGAGGTACTGTTATATGGGTACCGTTATATTAGCCGATATTGTTCATACTACGTTTGTTGCAAATTTCAGAAACATATCTACATTTATTTGCAAGTTATTAATTTCGCTTCGCTAGATCAGTGATTTCGACCACTGTGCATAGAATTTGTTCTGACTACAGCTTTTGATAGTTCATCCATGTTAAGATATTCGAGGATGTCCCTTGCACCCTTGGGCCTTGTTTGAAACGTTGTCCCACCAACGACAACCATATGTGTGGTCGCTAGTCATACTTGGAATTCAGAAACAAGAAGTCCAAACACCGTAGAGTGAAGCAGGGGGTTTCCCAAGGATTTGTGTTTTACCTCTACCATTCTGAATTCCACGCGCTTATGGCGTCAGGTCCACCGTTGATAACATTTGTGTCAGACTAAACACCTTCCTCATTGATCTTGTTGAGTTCTTCCACATGAGGAAAACGACCACAAACTGCCCCAAAGTCCTGGGTCCGCGCATGCCACAGCTATATGCGATAGGAAGTACATTAAGAAACCTTGTTAACCACATACATCGCTATAGGTCGGTCTGCCAGAATGCAACCCTGTGAACATGTCCTCATGCCTTCAGTGGACCATTTACGAGGAGGGTCTAAGATCTTGCCCTTACGTGGACACAATAGGAGGCTGTCGATGCAATATTTGCTGGGATGCTACAGGCAAAATCATTTGGAGGTCCAAAAATACTCTAGATCAACAAGCTTATCATTCAAAGAAATTCATACTGATGCATTCGCCGAGGCTATAAGAGCCTACCGTATGAATACTGTCCACGGAGATAACCCACCGTCCGTGTCAGCGGAAGAACAACAGCTGTCTAGACAAACGAGAGTTGTTTTTGGCGCAACTGAGATCTATCTGGTTAGTGTAGCCACCTCAATTCTTACTGGGCCAGGATTGATGCCACAACGCAGAATATCAGCCCAGCACCTTTTCAACTACCCAGCCAAATCCACTCACCTAACTCCACGCTCACTATGGACCAATCCTATTTAGGTAGCGTCCTTTCTGAACTTGGAGTTAGAAGCACAGCCGAATCGATGAAATAAAGGCATACACATTAGGGTGGCCGATTTGTATGGAAGCAAAAAAACATTAACGGGCAATTTGCGTTTCTGATTCCTACAAATAATGGACATAGGTCCATTAGCGCCCATATAACGGTCAGGTATTTTGACTTAATTAAATTAAAAAAATAATAGCTTTTTCGAAAGATATTATTCACCCCTTTAAAAGGAAAAAGGATCAATAGAAACCCGTTTTGAAAAAAATAAGTTATTTCCGTTTAAATTTGAAAACACTGTGCAACAACAAAAAATTACAAGGAAAATCGAGTAGATTATGAAAGTAGAGCTAAAAATATAAAACACGTTTATCGGCGTTTTTAAAGTTTACGTCGGAAAGTAACCAAAACAGGCGGGGCAAGTTCCGCCCATTTTTAAAATTTTTCGAAATATTCGAGTTTAGATATCTTGGAATCCTTGCATTTCAGGTATATAGTGTCTTTGGCAACTTTACTTAGGAGGGTGTGGGAAATATTTTTGTTAAAAATTTTAACCCTCATGCGATTCATCAAAGGGGTCTTTTTTGTCCTTTTTTCGAAAATCTTTCAAAAACTCATTAAAAATGTGTCACTTTCTAAGGTTTATTCCGTAAATGCCACCAAAGTAGGAGTGAGTCCCATCATTGTAGTTTTTTGGACCACACCAAATTGTGCATGTGAGAGCCCATATGACACTTATATTTTCACTGGACCATAGCCGTAGACCTCTAATGTATTTTCGCATGCAATATAAGTAACCAATGGCTTAACCTAACTACGGAATTTAAGTTAAAAGTATTAAAAATACGCTATTTTGGCAGGTCCGATCTGGGGTTTTTTTTATATTTTTCAAATATATATTCACCACAAATGTTTTCAAAGCTGTTTAAATTGAACGCACAACTTCTTCTGTATGAATTTATAACGAAAAACCATCAATAAGATATGAAAATTGGAAAATATGGCCCTAAAACCGATATATCAAAAACAAGTGCTGCTAAGAATGTTATATGTTATGGTTACAGATTTCTTTTATTCAAAGACTCATAATGAAATTTCATTTGGAACATTTCTTTCTTTAACAATATTCCCAAAAAGTAAAGGATTTTGCTAGATTTTGGTCCAGTATGGAATTGTGTAAAATTAACAGTCCAAAATTAAAACATATAATTTCATCATAATATATATAAATGTGTAATCTAATTTTTTTAAGGAAATGTACATAGATTTATGGTTTAGTTTGAAACTCATAGTGAAATTTTGTGCAGAATTTGTCATCCTTTGGCACTTTTCACCTATAACGAAGTTTTATATTACTTCCATATATCAACTAGAAAAAATACGGAAAAATTTCCATCAAAAAAATTGGGAAATATTTTCATGTTTTTTTCAGCAAAATTGATACTGATATTTTCATGCTATAGAATGTAAATAGACATTTCATTTCTTTGGTGACCTATGGTGAAATTTGACGGAGAATATTTTTGTCTCTGACATCATCTCTCTAAAATTATGTTTTGTGGGACAATTTTGAATAAACTCAGATGAAGTCCGACTTTAACCCTAAAACGTGTTTTTCATTTTTAGAGATTCCTGGCGATTAGACAAGAGTTACAGATTTGGTGTATTCTGAGACCTATAGTAAAATTTAATGGCGAACAATTTTGTAGAATATTTGGATTTTATACGAACACATTTTTAATGAGTTTTTGAAAGATTTTCGAAAAAAGGACAAAAAAGACCCCTTTGATGGACCGCATGAGGGTTAAAATTTTTAACAAAAATATTTCCCACACCCTCCTAAATAAAGTTGCCAAAGACACTATATACCTGAAATGCAAGGATTCCAAGATATCTAAACTCGAATATTTCGAAAAATTTTAAAATGGGCGGAACTTGCCCCGCCTATTTTGGTTACTTTCCGACGTAAACTTTAAAAACGCCAATACACGTGTCTCATATTTTTAGCTCTACTTTCAGAATGTACTAGGTTTTTCCCATAATTTTGAAAAAAAATTAATTTTGTTGCACAGTGAAATGAAGAAACCCCATTTTTCACTACTTTTACCGTTATAAAACAATAACACAAAGTGACCCAAAGGAACCAAATGTATTTTCTTTTTTATTAATTTCTCGTTGGAGTCCAGCTTAATGACCTAAGATTTTTTTGCTAGGAAAAAAGGTAAGCCTTTTCGCTGTTGGTAGAACTTATCAGACATATCGGCTGTGTAGCGGCTTCTCTGTCATCGATCTTTTCATTTCTCAAATGCAAGTTGTTTTTTACAGTGATGATATTTTTCATTCAACCTGTATGGCTTCCACGACAAACGCTTTCAGCGCAGCCTACGTTCGTGATAACACTTTTTTCATCTTTTTCAAAGACGTGGGTCAAACCCCACCCGGGCTTTTATTTATTTGAAAATGTTGCCTATTAGGCGAAGATCATTATACCCTCAGCATTTATGCTAACGAGGGTATGTACACTTTCATACAGGTTCAACCGATTCCAACCAAATTTTGGGTATCGTAATATTTTGCCTAAACTTAGTTCGGGTCATATCGGTCCACTCCTTCGGGTACCTTCCTCACAAAAGTTCGAACATGTTCGGAAAATTTGTGCGCACAATAACTCTTGAAGGGAGTAACCGATTTAGTCCATACTTTGCGCATTCTGAAATTTCTACCAGACTTAGATGAGGTTCCAATATGGACTCAATCGGTCCACTCTTTCGGGTACCTTCCACACAAAATTTCGGAAAAGTTCAGTTTAGGACCAACTCTCGAATCGCTTTGGTTTTTGCTGTAGCAACTTGTATTCACTGTCCCCCATACGACGGTACAAGTTTCATCAGGGCAAGTCCATACTTCCTGAGAAAATAGTCTGAAAGATGCAAAAAGCCCCTATGACACCTTGTGCAGTAGTTGGAGCGCAAGATAACTCTCGAACGAATCTGCCGATTGGGTCCAATATTTGGCCTTCGTAATATTTTGTCCAAACATAGTCTAAATTTTAAGATAAGCCATATCGGTCCACTCCTTCATGTACCTCCCCCACAAAAGTTCAAAAATATTCGGAAAAATTGTGCGCACGATAACTCTTGAAAGTAGTGACCTATGTAATCCAAACTTTGCACATCCTAA